>NC_069118.1:58014681-58310699 GCF_025612915.1 Magallana angulata
ATGTGATTTTCCCCTGCAGATCATTTTTAACGGACTTAAAATTGACACGAAGCTGATCCGCTTCACGGCTGCTACATTGCAAGTATATGGGACGAATTCTTACTGTGACCTGAGCGTAGCCTTGTCACGGTAAGATTATTCTTTCTAGGTTTATACACTCACCAATCAGCCCTCTTTAGGCTGTCCACCTGCGCCCCGAACTGGAGTAATATCTGGACGCATTCCAGTTGACTCGCTTGAGCGGCCTCGTGTAAGGGTCGCTTGCCGTCAAGGTTGGATTTTTCCACATCGGCACCGGAGAGTAACAGGTGCTCCACGAGAGCCGCATGGCCACATCTTGCAGCAATGTGCAGGGCAGTGTCTCCTGATTTTTCGTACGACGTATTCAGCGGAATTTCTGGGTTTTTAAAGTAATCTAAGTCACCATGTTGAGCTGCTTTGAAAAGATCATCTGTCATAACAGAGTGTGGTATGATTCTTGAGAAAGGAACTATGCAAGTATTGACCAAGTTCGCACCAATTAATCTTTCAAATATTATCGGAAATAAAAATAGGTCGGTTTGATGAAAAACCGAGCACTGTAGCTACCATTTTCCCGGTTTGTCATCCAACTGAAGAACAGGGGCGTACAAGGCGTTGCATTTCCCCCACTCGGAGCAATGAAGACAAAATAATTTCAATTCAAGTTAGAATATTAATTTTTGACTTGTATGCATTGTGTTCATTACTAATTTCACGATGGAAGTCAATATTGTGCTTTCATTCTATAAACACGACAGATATTGGTTTCAAATTAAGCTGCACAACGTTTTTTGCCTATATCTTGGATCATTCACTGTTTTTAATTGCAAAATTAAGTATGAATGGGTCCTGACTCCATCCTTAAAGTACTTATATTTAAAGAATAAGTTTATTCTGATTTTGATTATTGATTTATTAAAATGGAGTCTAGACCCATAATGGGTCAAATTTGTGATTTTCACCAAAAACCGTTTACTTTATTAATTATTGTCAAAGAGTTAAATTTATTCACTCGTATTCTAATGTGTCAACGTAGCTCACTGTGATAGGCGGAGGCACGTAGTCCATCCTTATTCATGGATAGGGTGTTCGAATCGTATAGACGGCGTTTCATTTTTAATTCATTTGCCTTTAATTAAGTAAAACGTGTTTTACTTTTCTATTGATTATCAGAAAAATATCAAATACCATTTACATAATGACAACAATTACGTAATGTTCATGTTCTGTAATACAATGTTGGATAAAAATAGCGCTAGCACAGATATAAAATCATGCTGTAATGATTAGAAAGCATCAAATAAAACAAAGGAGATAAGTACCAAGTACATGTACATGTATTACCGTATATTATTTATTTTTCAGAGAATACAGTTCTATATTAAACGAGTACATGTAGTGATGCACAGTTTCAAATGTAAAGATTTTTTTATACGTTCATATGCCATTTCAAAATCCTGGGAACGGGGGGATTTGTCATGCCTTGTACGCTCCTGTCCTTTGAGAATTTGTACCTACATATTATAGGTTGCACACCAACTAATTTTTACTATATATTCTTACCAAAATTACGCAACTTTAGATACGGGTAGCGAGTTTAAAACAAACTTCTGGGAAAATTCTTCTTTGCAACTTTTTTTTGGTGCGAGAAAAGGTGGGGGCAGGCCCCCCTGCCCCCCCCCCCCCCCCACTACGTGCCTGCTCTTTTGGAATTAAGTGGACAGAATGTAGGCTATGCTTGTCCACCTCTCGAAAAAAAAAATAATTATAACCCTGTGCTTCGTTTGTCTGCTAAAACAAATGGTACATAGAGAAGATGAATAATATTGAATATTAATTGAACGATTACTATCTTATAATGGAGCCCTGCTCCAACATCAGAATCACCGACCCTGTAGCCATAACTTGGTAGAAGCCTCCTCATTTATCATCAGCATGTGCTTGTTTATCCACTGATTGCCCAACAGTTGACAAAGAAGATTTTGTTAAAAAAAAATATGAATTGTAAAATTTTTACCCCAAAACATTATGGCCCCTGGGGATGGTAGTCATGAATTGCACAATTTATGCTCCATTATAAAATATATTGTATAAACTACAAAAAGAATATATAATTATACGATTTATTAAGTAAAAGAATTCAATCACATTTTTATAAATATTGTGCCCCGAGAGGTTTTAACCACATTTAATGTCTGCCTATAGTAGCATGTCAGGATGCATGCTGTTTAATCAGCACATGAAAGATTAACGATCTAATATATATATATAAAGACTAACTGACGAAATAACTTATGAGTGAGCATTAATTCACAATCTATTTAGAATTAGATCCTTCACGCTCCTGTCAAATACGGTTGCGGGAAGGATATAATTTTAATTAGATTGCAGGCACGTAGCATCGTTATTGAAAGTGTGTGTTTGTGTGTGTTGGGGGGAGGGGGGGGGGGGCAGCAGACTCATCCAAAAAAAAGGGGGGGGGGGGTAAAAAAAAAAGGGGGGGGGATGTTACCAAAATCCTGAAAATCCTAATACGTTGGGGGGGGTTATACTTTTCACTTAAATCTTTATTTTCAATTTAATTTTTACAGGGTCACAGAAAAGTGGGGGGCCAACTCCATGTAAATTCAATTTTTTGAATGTAAAAAGAAAAATCTTTGCTGCGTGAAAAAGTGGCTGCCCCCCCCCCCCCCCCCCCCCCGATGCTACGTGCCTGCTATTGATCATACTTAGCTGTTTCCTGCATCCCCTCTACCCCACCCCCACCCCCGATGCTACGTTCCTGGGTTGGAGCATTCATAACTAACGTTATATGTTGCAACATTTACTGGTACATGTATATATTGCAAGACTCAGATTGACAAAAAAATGTCGCAAAATAAACTAAATTCTTGGTTTGTCTATTTGAAAAATCCATAATTTGATAGTACATTACGGATTCTTAAAGATATAATTGCAGGTAATCGGATAAAACCTATCTATGCTTCAATTATTTACATGATTTATTACTTGTATTTAATCAGGGGCGAAACATCTCAGAGCACGCGTGTAACGAGGGCGAAACCACCCAGTTCCTCTTATATAGAGACAGAGGACCAGTCAACAGACAGACAGAACGTGATGAAGTCGGAGAAAAACTAGGTCTGGAAGAAGAGATATAGAGACCTACACATCAGGGAGTTTAATTTTAAATACCAACTCATAAGACTGGAGTCACAAAAGTGTTCTTCCGATCACACACATATTATAACATCAATTCTGAAATGTCAAACGTTATGTCGAAGTTCATAAGCCAGACTTCATGTCTGTCGGCTAGTACATGTTTATCATGATACTCATTAACCTTTTTCAATTTAACTAAGATGAATTAGATTATCTTTACTGTCCTTTAACAATTAACTATATGTAGTACAAAGTATCATGCGCGGATCCGGGGGGGGGGGGGGTACGAGGGATATTTTTTGGCAGCGCTTAATGCTTGTTTCATACAGGAGGTTTTTTAATGTGTATAGAAAATAGACCTCCTGTCTAAAACAGGCGCATGTGGATATTTTCGGTAATTTCACTATGTATAACTAAGAAATGAAAAAAAAACCGAAAAGAGGGGATGTTTCGGACCCCACCCCACCCCCACCCCGATCAGCGCATGATGTATTGAATCTCGTTTTGGGGTTACCCGGAAGTTTTATTTAAACCAATCACGTGATTTTTACAGGCTGACAGGGAGAACCATCAACAAGGAAGTGTAAACAAAGGGTAAACATTAAAGATATGTCGCCATTTTGAGTTAAAGGCCTTTATAAAGGTGTGTATAGTTCGTTAAATGCGTTTAATTTGTTTCCATTGAGTATAAATGTTCTATATCAATGAATATTGCTGAAATGTATCAGCTTACTTTAATTGAAAATTAATGAAGAAAATATGAACAGATTTTTTGTTTGAATAACAAAAATGGACAAAAACAGCAACCTGTAGCATTTTTTAGGTCACCTGAGTCACTCAGGTGACCAATTGCAGTTGGTCTTCATTCGTCATCATGACTGTGTGTGTCGACTGTCATGCCTGCATGACACTGCATGTCTGCATTAAATTAACAATAAATTAACAAATTTTAAAAATCTTTTCTACACCGATACATACATGTATGAAGGAAATGCATGGTTATGATGTATACATAACACCCTCTACCAAAATTTTGAAATTCATTGACCCTGGGTCAGGGGTTCAGACTCTAGGCTGGGGCGAAAATGACCATATAATAAAAATGTATTACATCTTAGAAAATCTTCCTCTTTATATAATCTCATACATGTATATATAAATGGTATATTAATTTTGTTAAAACTAAATTGTGAAATTCTTGACACCTGGTCAGAAGTGTGGGTCCTAGAAAGGGGCCAATATATAGCCATATAGTGAAAATGTATTAAATCTTAGAAAATATTCTTCTTTATACTAGCTCCAACACATATGGGGAAAAAACTAAATGCATGGTTACTCATGAACTCCTTTGCCTAAATTGTGAAGCTCATGGCCCCTGGGTCAGAAGTTCAACCCGTAGGTGGGGGGAGGAGGCGGCAATATGGCCATATAGAGTTAATGCATATTGTGTTTTAAATTCTTCTTCTCTACTCTCACACATCTGTATGAAAAACTGACTTAGTAATTATAATTAAAATTATAAATTTCATGTCCCCTGGAGTATGGGTTTTGACTGTAGGGCCTAAGTGGATGTTTAGTGTAAAAGCATATATAATGTTTAAAAATTATTTTCTCTACTCCCACTCACCTGTAAGGAAAACTGAGTATAGAATTTTTTTAGACCAGGAAGTCCACTATGAAAATCATAAATTTCATGTCCCCCGAGGTAGGGGTTCTGACTCTAGAGCAGGGCCAAAATAGTCATATAGTGTTCAAGCATTTAAATGTTTAAGAAAATAGTCTTCTTTTAGACTTTACTTCTGCTGATACTGAATTATCATAAAGAAGGAAAAAAGCCATCTATCATTTTTTTTTTTAATTTCATGTCTCCAAGTGAAGGGATTTGAATCTAGGGCGGGGCCAAAACTCTCATTTAGTGTATAGGGTAGAGGTTCTTAATGCAGGGTGTGGCCAAAATGGTCAATTAGTGTTAATATATATAATGTTTAAAAAAACATCTGCTGACACAAAATAAAAACTGACTGCATATTCAGAAAAAAAACTTAAAGCTGTCATCTTTAATGATATATTATGTCACCTACATATACATGTAAGGCAAGGGTTATGGCTGAGGTGGGGTTATAAATTTGTCTTATTATGTTCTCCTTCGTTTCACTCATCCGAACATAAAGTATTTCTATTCTAAGTATTTTATAAATAACAACAACACAGGTGTTAGAGTGAGTGAGCTATCAACCAGTTTATTCGCCGTAATATACAATCAGCATGCGACTTTAATAGCGATGAACTGGAATTATGCCCAATAATTGTATATTTCCAAATATATCTACAAAATACAATGTAAATTTCATATATAAATACATATCAAGAATACTTCATCATATCCACATGTACCTATAAACAAAAACAAAAAAATCGTGTTCGAAAGGGTTGATTGCTCTTCGATGACCTGTCTTTACCTGATCGGTTCTATATATATACTACAACCAAACAACTACTTGTATAACTGCGCTAAAAGAAGTAGTCCGTAAAAAATACAACTTACAGAAATTTATTTATTTTATTCTGCTCAGGAATTTCTATGAAAAAAATAAGCGAATTCCCATTTTTAAAAAAGAGAAAGAATGAAGCTTCTATCAAAGTTAACTTAAGACATTATAAAACCATTTGGAAAGAGTTCAGTTTATCTGTGAAAACATATGCACGTAAAACATATCCTGAAAGTTTACAAATATGGGGAAATTATTTAATATCAGAATCTTGCATCTTTTCAATATCAGGTCATGCACTCTATTATAATTGTAAGTTTTTCGCAAAAGTTATAGGTTTCATTGTCCTTTTTGAAAGATTTCAGGCAGGGAGGTGGTCTGTACAATATTATAAATTTTCTACTCCAGAATTAAACTTCACTAAATACATATATGAGACTTAAACGAGTTTGTATGCGGTACTCATGCAGGTGACCGTCAAGGCCTATTGGCTTCTTGTTTATTAAAATAAAATCTGAACTGTAAAGGAATGGAATATTTATAAGTAACTTATAAAAATTCTATTTAAAAATTTATACAAAAATATATATTTTTTTAAATATGCTACTATTTAGAATTAATATAATGAAATATGGTAACAAAATTTACAACAATTAAAGTAAAAAAAAAAAAATGCAAACAAATATATGTGTACAATATATTTTAATAGTAAAGATTGTTTGAATTTGTTTGATGCAGTAGTAAGTTTTAAAAGCAATTATCTATTATGAGATTTTTATGAAGACAAAATTAATGCACTTTTTAGAACTCATATTCATATATTTACATTTTCCAGTGTCTTTGCCTGTGATAAAACTACGTATCAATTTTGTACTATATAACCCATAATACAAATGACGCCAAATCGAGGCGCCAGCAGGGTTTGCTTATTCATATTCAAATATATAATCGTATGATGGCTTAAAATTATATAAATATAAGTAATGAGGAATCATTCTTTGAATATTATGAGATGATAATTTCGTTCGGGGTGTGATCAAATCTATCATAAAGCCCTTTGGGCTTTATTGGATTTGATCACGCCCCGACCGAAATTATCACCTCATAATACTCAAAGAATGATTCCTTATTCCTTATATAAATCTGTCTTTCAATAATGAAGTTGAGTTTCAAAAGAGATTCAGTGCTTCAGATTTATAAAGTTTAAATAAAAGGGTAATGTATTTTGTCCTTAAACAATTGTGTTATTATTTGAAGCAAGATGATAGAAACATTTCTGTTAAGACTTTTTCTGATCTCATCTCACTTATTACATGTAAGTTTTATTGTATATATCATTAAACCAAATTTTGTTTTATTTTTCAGAACATGAATAAAAGTGTCTGACCATGGACCCTGAGTACAACCTTCAGGATGTGTTACGGTGTCATCTCTGTGAGACCCCGGGCCCCCCTATGTACTGTGTCATTTGTAACAAATATCTGTGTAAAGCCTGTGAGGGGGACCATATATCTGATCAATCCAAAGAACACAAAGTGGTACCATTTAAAAAGAGGAGATATACTCCAAAGTGTCAAAAACATCCCTCAGAAATATGTGAACATTACTGTGAACAATGTGACATTCCTATTTGTACAACATGTCTTTCCTCTGAAGAACACAATGGCCATCAATTTATTGAAATAACTAAAACCATGGACAAGAAGAAAGAAATAATTCAAAAAGATTTACAACAACTAGAGAAATCCATTTATCTTAAATACCAAGAGATTGCATCCATTAACCAAGTCCAAAAATCTGCTCTGAATGAAAACTCCCAGAAATTAACAACAGAAATCGACAAACATGGAGAAGACTTGCACAGAGAAATTAACACCATTATCAGAAACATGAAATCTAACGTGGAGGAAATGGACACCAAACACCTGGCTGTCTTAGACAAACAGGAAGATGAAATCAAACACACCATTTCTGAAATCACACAGACCATTACTGAACTAAAGACGTTACTGGACTCCAATGATGTCAGCCGTGTCTCTGCCTACAAATCCAGGAATGATGAATTCAGAAGATTGCCTCCTAAACTCACAGTGTCCTTACCAAGTTTTACCCCTCAGAAGATCAACAAAGAACAGCTTTATCAACAGTTTGGTTCTCTGTCAGCATCATCTATCAAAACAGAAGAACATGGCTACACCATGGAATCACCCGGTGCTGAGTCCTCTCCCCCGGACAGACCGCTCATTGATGTACCACGGATCATCACACAGATAGACACCGAGTATGAACGATTATACAGTGTGTCCTGTCTGAGTGATGAGGAGGTGTGGACGCGTGGTAATAACAACATCATGAGACTCTACAACCTCCGTGGGGAACTAGTGAAGTCAGTTCAAACCAAGTCAGGGGACAATCCACATGACATAGTAGTGACAAGGAGTGGGGATCTAGTTTATACTGATGCCTATGATAGAACTGTGAACATAGTGAAGAATACACAGATACAGACAGTGATCAGACTACAGGGGTGGAGACCTTGCGGTGTCTGTAGTACCTCCTCTGGTGACCTCCTGGTTGTCATGGTCAGTGATGATGATAAACAAACAAAAGCTGTGTGTTACTCTGGCTCCACAGAGAAACAAAGTATTCAGTACGACGACAAAGGACAACCTCTCTATTCATCTTCTAGCATTAAATACATCAGTGAGAACAGGAACCTAGATATCTGTGTGTCAGACAATAGAGCCCGTGCAGTAGTGGTGGTCAATCAGGCCGGGAAACTCCGGTTTACCTACACTGGTCCTCCCTCTACTACCATGGGATCATTCTATCCATACGGCATCACAACAGACAGCCAGGGTCGCATCCTGACAGCAGACAGTACCTATAAAAACCAGCGTATCCACATCCTGGATCAGGACGGACAGTTCCTCCGCTACATTGACAACTGTCAATTTCGTGGTCCATGGGGTTTATGTGTGGACACCAGAGACAACCTCTTTGTGGCTGAGTACCACACAGGTACAGTGAAGAAAATACAATATGTCTAGAACATTACACAGCAGTTTATATGTATGACTATATATTATACTTGTTTGTGTATAACAGTTAATTATCTGTATTATATAATTGGTTTATGTTAATAGATAAACACCTTCATATATTCTTTACATAGCAACAATACTATTGTTTAGTTTCTCTATGTAAATCGTAACAAACTCATTGTTTTTGTGCAGTGATTATGTATATATAAATTATGCTTGTCATTAAAAGTTGAAAAGAATACAATCAAACATTCTGTTTGATGAACATTAAGAATGAGAACAAGTGAATGTGAAAAAAAACCCATTTAATTTATGTCATTCTGTTGGATGAGTATATCATTGTGTATAATAAATGATATGTATATAATTATGTGATCTTGTTTTAATTATTTTTATTATCTAATCAAAGGGATTTTGTTGTTTTATTACAAATTAAATATTTGCGTTAAATATAAAAAAATAAATTGGATTTTCAGATTTAATTGGATAGAGCAAAATGTCTGAATGTTTGTATTATCAGTTGGAAATTTTAAACTCTGTAACATTTAATTCTAAGACTATTTTGAAGCAATGCTGATTGCTGCATCTGAGATGAAAAAAACATCCTCTTTGTCAATGGCCAGGTCCCATCAAAGAAGTGAGCAATCTTCTCAGGTTATGGATAGATGATTTATTTTAGCCATACCCTGTAAGCAGGTTGCCCATTGTTATAGCATGACCCCTGTATAGTTCCAGTTCAAAAGGTTGATGGGTCACTAGTTTATATGTCAGTAAGTGTTCTGTCAAACTATTGTATTTTAAGACTTTAGTCATCGATGTTAGTAAACATTATGAAGATTAAACATGCTGACAAGTGGATGAGGTCAAAGGTCACAAGAAGCATAGGCGTGGGAACCGGGGGGGGGGGGGGGCCTCAATATTTTTGAGGATTAGTCTAGCCCCCCTCCCCCCCCCCCCCCACTTTCAATTTGCTTCCGACGCCAGTGAGAAGTAAGACGAAGGGTTAATAAAATAGCACAATTACTCTTCATTTCAGTGTAAAATGCTTACGCGGATCCAGAATTTTTTTCCAGAGGAGGTCCGAGTCATATTTTCGGCAAATTTACTATATAAGTAAGAAAATTGAGTTTTTCAGGGGGTACCGACCCTCCCTCTATATCCGCGCATGAAAAAATACAGAAATGTTAAAATTCACCGTTTAATGCAAATAAAAAAAACCCAGAGTCAATGTTTCAAAATTTACGAACTTATTTATTTTTTCTACAAAGGTTCAAATGTGCTGCAAATAACATTTCTGATGTATACAGGGTAACTGCAACAGGGATTTGAATGACTTGCGTTATTTTTTCAATCAAAATGAGCCTATACCAACGTATGGGCGGAGATTATAGAATAGTTGGCAATGAGGTACTAGATAGGATTTTGGCGCAAACAGTGTCAATATGTTTGGAGTACTAAGTTAAAAGACTACAAAAGTCGATGTTTTGCTAGATAATAGAATTCTGATAGAAATGTAAGATATGGTATCAGGCACGTAGCATCGCTTTTCCAAGTTGAAGGGGACCAAGACTTGAAAAAAAACCCCAGAAAACTCCGCTAATTTTAATCCGTAGGGTTCGGGGGGGGGGGGGGGGGATAAGGGCTTTATTACAGGATGTAACTACGACCTTCTTGAACTGTTATAATGCTTTTTAATATAATTTCTATATTTTCTTACAGTGATAGAAAAGTAGAGACACAAGTTTATTTTTTGAATTATATAAGTAACTCTAAGTTATATGTCAGTAGGCAAAATAAGTTTACCCCCCCCCCCCTTCCCGTAGCTACGTGTCTGATTTTATTTTTCCAGTTTCATATCTGCGTTTATCGTTCCTTTTCTTAGTGTTTCTGTGCTACATTTGTCTTATGCTAATAAATTCAAGATGTTGTTATAAAAGACATTTTGGCTAAAATGTTTGATCGGACATAAAAAGTAATATTTGATACAATAATCGCTATTAACCGTAGTATATCAATTTCACTCCTCATTTCCTTATTCTCTTATAAATTTTTTACATACTTCCAAAAAAGTGGGGGGGGGGGGGGGCAACTCCATCATTATTCAAATTTTTATATGTGAATTTTTAAAAAATCCTTGCTGCGAGAAAAAGTGGGGGGGGGGGGGGCAGCCCCCCCCCCCCCCCCCCCCCCCCCCCCCGATGCTACGTGCCTGATTTTTATTTCAACAAAACAAAAAACCAAAGTGCTCTGATTAATCAATTTGATAAAACTTTTATTAAAATGTATATAATAGGAGTTATCTCTCTTTGATCAGTCATGCAAATTATATTTACGTTTAAGTGATATAAACTCGCATATACTTAAATGTAATCTACAATAAAAGGATGAAAAAATCAACAAGAGCTTCAATAAATGAAAAGTTGTACAAAACTTTATATGATAAATGCAAACCATGTCCACATCTTTCCTCGTTTAATAATTTTAGACAAATATCAGACATTTGCTGGGTAAATTGACTCGAAATACCCCACGTGTTAGACCCTGGGAATCTTTTCCAAACTGCCACCCCTCCTCCAAGTACGGAAAAAAATCATTTAAAAATTAACTTAGTTTATTTCCGAAAGCTGCCTTTTTTGGATCTGAATTCGATATTCGACAAATCCAGCATTCAAAAAAGTATTCAACAATTTTAATAGTCTGCAGGGATATTGAGATGACACGTGCGCCCTATATATGCCAGGATATGCTTTCCTTAACTGCATCCACAAAATATACGAGAGTCAATTCAAAAATAAACGTAGACAATGTTGCTGTCTGTTTTATATTTTCCACGACAGGCATGCTCAACACCTTAGTTTATGCAAAAAACATTTATTATATTGTTATCCAAGCAGAATATTTTGTCGCAACGATGCACGATGAAGTCTAAAACATGACGTCAAGACACACACAGTTTGCCATAATACACCTATGTACCTAATATATATACATGTATTACCCTAGGTATATTGCATTAGCTGATCTAGAGGAGAGGGGAGGGGGTTCCGGGATTTGAACCCCTCTTTCTCTGGGACATATGATTTTTTGGGAGTTGATTTGTAATCAACTCTCCTATGCAGTCACTCGGACAAACCGAAAGTGAAACAGTGTTTGGACCTCAGCATAAATCATTGCTCCTGACAAGACTTAGTTCTTGAAAATAATTGATGAATTAGATGTAATGTATGCTAAAGCATTGTTTTTCAAGGAAACTTATTGACAAATACCTTAAAAATAGTCAGATTTTAAATGGTACGAACAATTTAAATATTTTTGTAGTCGTATGTATTCCTACGCCAGAGTTCAATATAGTCTCGTTCAACTCGACGCTCGGCTGTTTCCGTAAACCCTTGTCGGAGATTTACGGTGTCAGCTTTATTGCTTGGATCCATACAATTTTCGAGAAATATTTCTACCACTGATACATAGTTTGATTGAATTAATTTTATCTTTAAATATTATTTAACATGATTCATATGGAGGTTTCTCGACATTCTAGTCGAAAAAATTCATACAATAAAAATATGCATAATTCAAATTAGAAACTACGTATACATGTACTTGTCATGCAAAATAACATATCAATGATTTTAAAATAAATAAACATCGACAAAATCAACTCCCGTCAGTTCTTCAGTACTTTGTTTCTTCTTAAATTTTGATGCTTACCTAAAGATGGTTTTTTCTACCTTAAATATCTAATTACTACCACTATCTTCAAAAAGATCGTTTAATGCAATTGTAAATTAAACGCACTTAATTGATTTTCGAAAAAATAAGAGGCGAGGTTTTTAGTAACTTTTCGCCATGCAGTTACTGCAATTTTAAAAAGGGGCGCACATGGTGGGTTTCTCCTCTTACTCAAGCAGCCATTCCCGGCGTTTTCTGCACTGAAAAGAATTGTTTTTAGACTCCAAGACAAATGTTATGCCTCCCATACAAACAAAGAAAAACGCCATGGCCAGTTCCACCAAGGCAAGAGCAAAGACCACCAGAAGTGTCAAGCAATTGAGTAGACGTAGAGGAAGGACCCTAGCTGCCGTCCGTCACACCTCAGTGTAGTCCACGACTGGTACCTTGTTCTTGGAATGAGCGTCCACATTTTTGGCGGAAGCTGATGCAACCCAAGGGGCAATGGCCAATTAAGGATCCGGAGTTGCAAATTAATAAGGATAGTTCAGCGCGTCGAGGTAATGGCTTTGGAATACATGAATCTACACCACCTGAGAATGCTTCCACACAAGAAGATTTTTAAAGATTTTTCTCTAAAAATTCTTATGAAAAAAAACACCAAACGCCCCCCCCCCCCCTTGTAGCCCCATCCTACTCCCGGTGAACATAATTAAACTGGAATCTACACCACCCGAGAATGCTTCCACACAAGATTGTAAGTTGTAAACATTGTAAATTGTGTTAACATATATATAGGCCTACTGTAAAGGGAATATAACATATTAAATTCAAGTGTACGTGGCTTAAATGGTAAGTTGACGAACTGAAATCAACATTTTGGAAAATTAGAGGAAATTGACTTTCTATAATCTCTAATAGATTAGTACATGTATATCGGATCTTGAATTTTATTGCCATTGGAATTTTACACCATCAACATTACCAAAGATTTAGAGCATACTGGATGGTTACCCGAATTACATGCAATTACATGTATAAACAATAAGATTTAGCAATAAGATGTAGCATGAATGTGGACATTGTATACACACATTGTATTCATTTTATTTTTACAATAGTTTATACCGATAGCAATAAAAACTTCAAATGGTTCAACTGTCTCCATTAGTATATCATAATCTCTCTCTCTCTCTCTCTCTCTCTCTCTCTCTCTCTCTCTCTCTCTCCAAACTTGCGTATATATACTTTTATAATAACCTGAAACAAATTAGAAGCATAAACAAATAAATATAGAAGAATGTACATCAGTTATTTACATTATTATATATTTTTTTTGTAAATACTGGGTAAGCACCTTATAAGGCAATCTGAAATATACAGGCTGTTATATTTTTGGTTAAAACATTTCAATGAATTTATTTTCACTTTAATGTAGTCATAATTGATTTTAATTTTTTTTTCTTGGTTTTGTTCAATTCAAACAAACTAAATTGCAACATCTACGTAACTATTTTAAATTAGATTTCCGACTATAGCCATACTGTAGCCTCACTGTAATCCTCCCAAACTTTTAAACTTTCAAATCTAGATTTGTACATCAATTTCCTGATTATTGCTTAGAAACTATTTTTAGCTACGTTTCAACACGAAACTCCACCCAACCCCCTTAAACATTTTCACGGACATGATTTACAACAGAAAGTAATGGATTTTTCAGGGAGGGGGCTGATCCAAAATCTTACAAAGAATAAATTTTTAAGCTAAAAAAAATATTCTTCATTTAAGATACCATTCCGTGGAGGGAATGCGCAGTATCAACCTTTAATTCTAATATCAATTCTCCATATCACTATGTTGTATCCTCCTAAAAATATGATATTGTGGGGGTGGGGGGGTGTGGGTGATGTCTCACGAAAAATATATATCCTTTGCGAAAAAAAGTTGATGGAGGATAACAGCCCACCCTCAGCCCCCTGATGCTTAGATACATTGTATCCTGCCAACAGTATTTATACCAGGTACATGTATGCTGAAATTATCATGAACCTACATGTACAGCAATTAATAAATTATACGTGCATGTTACGAAAGAGATACAAATAGGTAGATATAGCAGATTCAGAAAAAATATGAATCCTTTATTTATTCTTTCATACATATACATTTCATCTCTCATGTATTGTACATATTAAGAACAGTTCGGCAGATTGTATTTATAGTTGCAGAGTTTCAGCTTCCGGTCCCATCCGGTGTTTCCCTGGCACTGTTTTTGTGTCGCCCTCCCAAACGAACACACGTAGTAATTCTGGCAGTTCTTGGGTCGGGGAACTCCCCGAAAGTGGAAGGGCAGGAAAAAGATTTGGAATCTATAGAATGAAAAATAACCGTGTAAACGATTTTAGACTTGTGAAGTGATATGATGAGTAAATTAAAATCATTAGATATTTTTTATTTTCGAAATATGTATTTTTAACCTCAAAAAGGATAATCAGTTATATTATTTCAGATTACACGTAATTTAAAATGTTCAAATTTAAACTTCTTTTATACATGACTTTAGAAAGTAATATATGATTTCAAAAACTTTACATTTTCCATGGGGAGAGGTCTGAAGATGCAGATATATAAAGGGAGTGTTTCTGATGGATTAACTCCCACCCATGCATGACACCCTCCCCCCCCCCCCCCCCCCCCAAACCAACCCTGGAAAAAATTCATGATTCGCGCAGGAATGCGGCTATACTCTGTCCCGAGTTTTTGCTTCCATTTGATATTTCGATAATAGTAAATACCTTTGTGCTCAAACTACGTTCATCCATTAATATGAAAAATGTCCAGATTATCTGTTTTGAAACGCCCCATCTACCGCTTCAGGTTTCAATACACATCTCAAAATAGAGTGTCTACGGGGATTTTGCTTTGCATCAGCCATTAAGAAGCCCGGATGATAACGTTGCAAAATTGCGCGAGGTGTTCCGAATACTTCCGAATGGAGAAAAGATGTAAACATTTCTCATTATAAATCTCCGTAAGAAATTTGTTTTCGTTCCTGTGAAATTTTATGAATTAAAAGGGATAATTTGTCAATGGGGATATTACAATGTATATCTTGGATATTTCCATTTCATTGATTTCAACCGTACTTCTTTCATAGGTAATTATTACTTTATTAAAAATCATCAAAAATTGATGGAAGCAATAACTTGAGACAGACTTTAGCCATATAGGAAAACATATGTCGTTTAAAATGTCTATAAAAACCTTTGGTGTCGTCTTGGAGTGTACAGTTGACAGTGGCCGCGTCTACACACGAGGAGTTGGCCTGACTCCAGGCCGTGCCGTACACACACGTCATGTTCAGCAGGTACCCGTGGACACACACCTGGTACATGGTACAATCGCTAGGGTGCGGGCTGAAGCTCCCGTGGCTGCAACCTTTGGTTAGAAGGCGTTTAATCTTGATGTTGCAATAAATCATTATGTCGTAATTTGCGTTTTGGTGAAAACAAAATTATAAATTGTTATATATTTGTTGGTGGTAAATCAAATGTTGTAATTTACGTGAAAATGTTTATTTTCTTTCCTACTTATAATTAATATAAATTGTTTTGTTAAATAGATCGACATGCGCATGGTCTGAACTTCTTGCTGGTGTAATGAAGATAAAACACCAATTATTTCGAAATTTCATTTATCCTGGTAATCTAATCGCATATAGAATCAATAGATAATATTGTAGACTAAGTATTAAACTTTATTTTCTTTGACTGATATATTGCTAATACATGCTGAATTTAAAAGAAAATATAACAGAAATGTTTCAAAGTTTTATACTAAAGACTGCCTTGCTAGAAATGTTTCGTTTTCTGAATATATATACGTATCCAATGCAAGTATTGCGGTTATACTTCGGTTTATTCACAACAACATGCATGTAATATTTCCTTGATGACCTCTACCATACCTTTTGTTTGTCCTTCCACAGAGCAGATTAAGCCAATGGCAAGGACACACGCTACCAGCACAAACTTCATCTCTCCGTCACTGAACATCATACTCAATTTGTATCAAATCTAAACTCACGCGGGGTTTTTATACTGAGGGTGTTCGATTAGCAATTCACGCGTAACACGTGTTTATCAAAATTTTATGTAAACTATCAGTGTGAGGAATATATGACTTAGAAATTTTACAATTGTACAACATATAAACCTAAGTATGTGTAAATACAGTTCTTTAGATTCGAGCACCTCAATAAATTAGTGCATATCATTGGTAGATGTTTGAACAGCTATGGACGTCAATAAATTGGTACATATCACTGACAGGTGCTTCCGTGTAAACAGTGTGGATGTGCACAGATGTAGATATACTGTTCTGATGACATCATAAACTGTATTTGACAATTTATCCCTGTTGGTAATATATTCATATACCATAAATTCTGCTAAATGTGTATATAAATATAATCTTCACTCGTCAATGTTTGATTACAAAATGATTACAATTGGTAAAAAATGCACGACTTTATCATTTGTTAATTTTTTACTTTACATGTAGTTTTGGATATTTATCACTTTAATATCGCAAAAGTAGAGATAATAAACAGAAAAAAATGTACTAAACACCAATGATAATCAGCTAAATTATCCAGTTTATCAAAATGTCATACATTCTATCAGTATTTTCCAGGTAGCAAAACACTTGAAGTCTGATGAAAACAACTGTAGAAAGCCAGGCACCTACAAACAATGTAACTCAGTATGATGTATATATCGAGGGCGCAATGATGGTACGTATATTAATTTTAATGATTCAGTGTGATGAGTATATAATTAATGTTTTCAATGTGTTTGTGTTTATATTGATCATGCAGGGTAAATCAGGGTTAGCTGATATCTATCTGGGTCCGAGTGTGATAGATCTCATTGGGGGGGGGGGGGGGGGTGGGGGGGGTCCCGACGGTTATCTACGTTTGCTTAAAGAGGGGGGGGGGGGGGGTTCAAGGCATGTTTGGTACTTTTTACTATGGAGACATATTTTTTTCTAGTGGAGCTCTGATTTAGTCCCCTATAGAAATGCACACGTGTTTGTTGTTTGTTTAATTCATAGATGCAGGCACCTGTCTATCTTCCATACATGTATAACAAATCAACCAAGATTGATTGCATTGATTCCATTTTTTTTTTTTTTTGTGTTCATAAATTCCAGATTTTAATGGATTATAATAAATAATACCTGGTATATAGTGATATAAAAAATTCGAGTTCTTATAAAATATATTTATGAAAATAAAAAGTCTTTCATAATTTTTTAAATATAGTTCAACAGAGAAATTACAAAACAAGTAAAATTAGTAAACGGTATCGATTATAAATGCAACGATAGCGATTAGTACGGAAGAAATGAACATAACAAGCTTTCGCGACTTATATTTTTCTGCAATGTCGCCACCTTCATATCTTGCATGAATCACAAAACAAGATATTTTATTGTTTAAATGATCCAGAGTCTTTGCAATCAAAACAAATACATCTATAGTACACACATGCAGTCTCAAGATAAGCCATGTAAAGTATTGTAACAGTTGCATTTAAGAGAATTTATTACGATAAAAAGCATTTAATCATTCCAACTTTGAGGAATATCAGTACCTAGCAATGTAGTGTGTACCTGTACCGATGTAACCTGGCAAGTTCTCAAAATCACATGCAAGGTGTGGAACTTAATGAGACTCACTTCACCATGAAATAGTTTATCAAATCAGCAGAAAATTACTCGATTATTACATAATGCATGATTGGTAAGAAAATTAATCAAATAATAGGCAAAAAATGTGCAAAAATTTGGATGAAAAATTATTTTGAAAATTTTAATTTATAAAATGTGAACAAAAGCCCCCTCGAAGATTCGAACTCACTATCTGTGAACAAGAGCCCGATACTATATTCAACCAAATCGATTGAGTGTCTTAAACGTACATGTTTTGGTGTACATGCGATGTTATCTTTTTAACGCTATTAAAATTACTGAAGATACTTGTATATACAGGTCTGGGCTCTACAGAGGGTCTTTAAAAAGGGGTTCTAATGGACTTTTTCTAATGTATACTTTGCGATTGTTTTTTTTTTTTTTTGGCAATGGAGGCTTTACTGCAAAACTTTGCATCCTTCAGAAAAATTCAGATTTACGTACCGGTATTTTAAATAACAAAATTACAATTCTAGCCTGGCTTTCTTTTGTTCCCCTACTTCTTTATTACTCAGTATATTGTGCTCAATCTGTAATCAAAATACTACTACATGTAGCTAACACATCATACATTAAATGTACTCAATTCAATGAATGCGATATTTCATCATTCTAAATGTTAACATGCAGCAAATATTCATTTGATCATATTATACAGACATTCGATGCAAAATGTTGATAAACAACATTTCAAACAATTCGTTAAATACCACACTTTTTTTCTTTTTTATCATTCAACCCCCTCCTGTCAGGGTATTTAATCAGACTCATGAGGTCGGGTTCGCGAAGCAGACTCTGTTTGGTCGGGTTGGTTACCTATACAGACTCTGTGGGGTAGCATGCAGAGTCGACTTCCTTAGTGACCACTTTCTCTCCCAGCAGAGGGGCATCAATAAAACTGACAGTACCACATGACCCGTGCTGCTCAAAAATTAGGATCTAAAAAATATAATAGATTACTTAAAGAAAAGTTATATTTTTTTCATGATGAGAGCTATTCAAGAAATCGCAAACTAAAAGCATAAACTAAGCTACATGCACGAATTTTTAAAATATGTACATTAAGCAAAAATTTAATTCACCAAACTGAGTTTTTTACTTGATTTTGTACATGCAGTCACTGTTTTTCATTTGTTTTCAACTACAACTGTGCTACTGTTATTTAACGCGTAAATATGAACATTTAAAGGTGGCTCTCAACACCTTGATACTAGTATATTTTCTCAAATTAGCAGACATTACTTGATTATGATAGATATCATAATGGATAAGAAGTATTTAAGTCAAATGGACAAAAGAATGTGCAATTTTGGATAAAAAAAATTACTTTTACGAAAAAATTCAGTAAACATGAACAAAAGCTCAAGGCGGATTCGAACTTATGATCTGCGGTTCAGAAGCCCAATTCTTTAACAGCTTAGCTACGACGATATACAACCGAATTGAAAGTCTTTAGATATAAACAATTTAACAAAACATTTAAATCGCCATCTTGTGAGGTACCTTCACAAAGAAAATGAAAATTGACTAACTTATTCGTACATACCTCATTTTGACCCTGTTTCAGCAGCGGGGCTGGAATATACATGGTCCTCGTGGGCCCGACCTTCCAGTATCTTCCCAAGTTAAAGTTGTTCAGTATCACGATGCCTTTATTCCAACCCTGAAATACACAATACGCACAGTCATTGAATGCACAGATCCAGAAACTTTTTCCCGGGGGGGGGGGGGGGGGGGTCCGAAGGATAATTGTGTTTGCCAGGAGGAGTCCCCGAGGCATATAATTGCGATAATTTTACTTAAATCTAGTAACTTTTTATTTTCCAGGGGAGGGGGTACCGCCCCCGCCCCCCTCTAGATCCGCTCATGTATTGCATACCTGCTCGTTAATATATATTTAAGAGGGCAGAATGGTTATTGTCATTATTAATTTCCTTAATTGTAGAAAAGCTCTGTTTAGAGATAAAACAGAGCCTTTATTTCAGAACTAAGATATAAGGATGTTTTATTTACTGTTAACTGTTAGTTTATAACTAAAACATATCGTATGTGAAAATCTGCGAAAGATCTGGGGCTGTTCAATATTTACCTTCATATCAAGAAAAGTATCACATGGAGAAGAATCTACATGTAACGTTGTCTTGGCAACTAGAGGTCCCCTCACACCCTCCACAGGTGACTTCCAATTGGAACAACGATGAAGGCTTTATAGGAAATAAATATCAACGAAACATATACATAACTTCCGTACTAAATTTATCGTATGCTTTTGATTTTAAGATATGAACGATCATTGGTTATTGCATCCATATCCGGTTCAGCGCCATCTACACATAATGTCACTGACAAGATTTCTTTTGGATGGGTGTTTCTTACCTCAATTATTTAATTCTACTAGATAATAAAACAGGTTTTTAAAGTGTTCATACTTCATTTAACACTTTATATACATTTATCATTTCCTTGAGTGAATAAAAGCAATACAAACTAAACTTACTTAAAAATGAAAAAGTTCAACTTACCTGTCAAGGAATTTGGATTTGAAATCTAACGGAAAAATTCGCCATTGCTTGATTTCCTTTTCATCCAATTTTACAGATCCACAAATACCTTTGATACATAATAACGTTACATAACCAGTTTATAACCCTTTGTATTTTGAAATCAATCAAATACACAAAGGTCTTGAGTGGTGATATTAAATTGGATTGACTGACAGAAGGTTTAACTGTAGAATTATCAATTTAACATTTTAAATATTATATTTTGGTAAATCCGTTATACCTTTCCTCTCTTCGTTTAATCTATTGGAACCATACTCAATATAATTCACTCGCCCGTGGTTCTCCACCAAGATCTCTAAACTGCTCCCATCCTGAAAAAGCAGACAATACATATCTTCGTTACAATTTTAAACATATATTATCTAGTCAAAACCACCGCCCTATATTCCTTAAGCGTTATGAGTTTAACTTAGACTACGATCATTTGACCCATTACAAAATGATAGTATATACGAATTACGTTACATTATTTTGGTTCTGTCATTATTGATACAAATATGTAGATCTAGACATCATCATAACCCTTAGTGCCATTCATAATTGCAATCATGGTTATTGATCATAAATCGATTTCAAAAGTCATTGCAGGATATTAAACTTTCTCTGGAAACGAAAGACCTCACAAAACAACTAAGGGAATTGCTATTTGGTGTTGAAAGCAGCAACCAACGTTCGATATCATTATTCTACATTAACTTACGGAAAGATGGTGAGATTACATAAATCTTATTAAATACAAGAACTAATATTGGAATGAGATCTAGATCTGGTTCGCTAGAATTCACAGGTCTTTACCCCCAGCTTATCCACAATCCTCCCTTCAATGCTATGTCATCAAACCTTTGAATCGCATAATCTAATAATATGTACATGAACTACTTAATTTTAATGATAATTATATGAGTGTCTGAAGCGTACATACTGAGACCTGTCCTATGTTGATCTTTTTGTCTGTACTCAGCCAGTCGAGTACGGCTTTCTCTTCCCCATTGACAAAAACCTTCAAACGGAAAAAAGATATCTTGTAATCATAAAACTAAACTAAAGCAAACCAATGTCTCTGCATGGTCGATACTAAATCATGATGTTAATGAATATCTACATAGAAAACAGAAAAATCAGAAAGCAAAACTAATAAACACAAAAATTTTAATGTGCTGATGATAATATCATATTGATAATAACGATATGGGTGGCAAGGGTGGCTGGTTTAACATTGTTTCAATATAGGTAGCTAATATTTTCAGATATTTTTAATATTCTCAAGATTCGGGTTTGTTAATAAATCATTTATTCTGGCATCAAGACCAGCCCATCTACGGGCTATGATACCCAGGTGACCATCACGGCCTGTGGGCCTCTTCCTTTTACCTGTGCTCTGTCTTTGGGTATGTCTGTAAACGATAGTTCCGTTCCAGCCTGGATCTCTGCCTGGTATAAGATATAACCGAAACATTGGCCATAGCCCTGGTGGTAGTCAAGGTTCTCCATTAACGCCGGTTCTGTAGACGTTATTGGGGTCTGAACATCAAATGTAAATAAATGTCAATAAATACAAAAATTCACTCTAAATAATATGTTTGTATATGTAAACGTTTTGACATGTATGACTACAAAATATTGATGTACATGTTAATCTTAACATTATAAAAAAGTTCACGTTACATTTAATCTATATTTTTGGTTCTTTTTCATTTGATGAAATTCGTGACGACCTATACTAAGCTCTGCTACTATAGAAATTACATGGTGCGATTTATCAACAGACATTAAGAAATCACATGTTTAGTAGTGAAAAGTATCATTAGTGGTCATTTTAGAAGATAGCTTAATGTTCTTTTTATTTCTTACCATTAGAGATAAAACTGTCCTGAAATCTAAATACTGGGATACTGCTATTTTACCTGCAAAAAAAACGTGCGTGAAAACATTCGTAAAATAGCAAGAAAGATAAAGTCCCTCTCATAATTTTTCTTATAGTTTTCAAAACAATAAACATACCGTAAGCTTTCTTTGGTAAATTAGGAGGAATTTCTGGCAAAGACATTATTCCTGGAAATAGATACATGGAATGCTGAAACTTAAAAAATCAAAAAGAAAATTGACTTTATCAATGATGACCAGGTCGTCTTGATTTAAGTACATATGTTGTAGAAATCTCCAAGACTAAACACCTTCATGTAAAGGTATTCATGCATTACCCTGGGGTTTCAGGCCTTTCTCTAAGATAATTTCTCTTGCTCTCATATACTTTGGAGTGATGTCCCCTGCTTCCGACAATGGCGCGTCATAATCTGAAACAAAAGCAACATGATAATACTGGCCAAGAAAGAAAAATAGTGAACGGAAAAATTGTCCTATATTCATGTACGTACCATAGCTGGTGACGTCAGGTTTATAGTGGGACCCCTCGAAGTAGTTTGCTCCCGCCATAAAGCCGAAGTTGGTCCCTCCGTGGAACATGTACATGTTGAAGGACCCCCCGGCGTCTAGCACCCCCGACAGACACGCCTCAAAAGCTGTCAACAAAATCGTCCATTTATACACCCATGTACATGACTATGACGTTCAAGACTCTCTTCAGAAACTCAATTTTAATTCGCTTTTATCATAATAGTCCAATCCACACTTTGCAAAAGTTGTTCCCTTTGCGTGGTCAACCCAAAGGTCAAAAGGGAAAAAACAACTTTTCCCTTCTTTATTCGATGTGTGGGTTGCCCCAAGTTGGGGCAATCAAAATTCAAAGGAAAACGAATTTCTAATGTCAAATGACGAAGTTACAACCCTCTAAAATACAAAGGCTACTGTAAGAAATATATGGGGGTTTCCCCAAAGATGGTGGCCAAAGGGACATAACTTTTGTAAAGTGTGGATTGGTCTATTGCTAACTGATTTGTACTGTAAAACATGTTTACAGCAAACGCGCTTACAATGTGTTAACGCTTACAATGAAGTCAAAAATCGTGTCTAAGTTCCTTTAAAACGAAACGACATTGTTTGTTTCCGGCACTTCACTAATAACGTGTTTTACAAGCATCATAAAAGGTTAACTTTGCACAAGCCATTCCTTTAATGTAATACATGTAGATGATATCCGATTACCAGGGATATCTAGTCCTTTGTGGGGCTGTCCCCAGTGGTCAAACCAGCCGGGCCAAAACTCCATCACCATCAGAGGAAATTCGGGACTCCATTCCCGGATCATCCGGAACAGCTTGCTTCCGTCTTCCATGGAGGGGAAGTTAGCGGTGGGCAGGGCGTCTAAACATGCGAACAACAACACGTGAAAATGTGAAATAAGCAGTAATCGTGTTAATTCATTTCAAATTTGAGTAAACCATTATTATAACACATCTTTTCTAGAAGGGACATGCAGAATCATCATTTAAAAGTTTTATTAACAATATTTCAAAAGTTTTTTTTACTATATGTGTTCATACATTTATAAAATGGAGCTCTCTGTAATCCAAATATATTCTCTGACGTCAAGAGGAGTTCCTTAATCCCATTGTTTAGTAGGATCTACAACAATAAAGAAAGAGTAGTAGTAACAGCAAATTATTAACTTTAAACCAAACTGGCACGTAACATCGCGGGGGGGGGGGGGGGGCTGTCCCCCCCCCCCCCTTTTTCTTAAATTTACAAACAAAAAAAATAATAAACATGGAGTTAGCCCCCCACTTTTATGGGACCATGTAAAAAATTGTGAAAATAAGGAAATTGAAGTTAAAGGTACACTACCCCCCCCCCTCCGATTAGGATTTTCTGGATTTCGAAAAGTAAACTTTTTTTTTTTACCTTGTCAAGATTATTTGGAAGAGTCTGGGCCCCCTCCCACTTTCAAAAACGATGCTACGTGCCTGCAAAATACTATCCTTTCTCATTCTTAGTCTTGCTTGACCTTGATCTCATCTTGAAAGGTCATTACCTCTTGACCTACCTCTCTAATGGTGTGTAGGTGATCAACCTCGGTGCTATAGGAACCAAACTCGTTCTCTACCTGCACGGCTATGATTGGTCCACCATTAGAACGCTATTGATAAAAGTACATGTATCCCTGATGATAAACAATAACAGAGTCATTGTATGGACATTTGAGAACCAGACTTACTGGTAGCAGACTTACTTTATGGGGTAAAAAGTTAAACAACGCTTTTTAACCTTTCAATTTTAAGTTTCGCTAGTTTTATAAAGTAAGTAAACAACTGCATTGTACACAGTAAGACTTACTTAGTATTATTAGTTACATGGTTTGTAGTTGACCTAATATGGTTTATACATGGTCAGTAAATTCCATATGGGGCGAGAGCGGAGCTTGAGCCCCCATACAGAATTTACTGACCATGTATAAACCATATTAGGTCAACTACAAACCATGTAACGATTATATCTTACCCACTGCCTTTGTTTTAATGATAAAAAGTAAATAAAACAATGGAAATCAAGCTGTTATAATAAAATTACAAGTTTTAATTTGAGTATGAAACCTGACGTCATAATGCTCAAGGGGGTAACATTTTCTACTGACTATGTATGGAATATACATAGTCTCCACGTGACTGCCGTTAGCCAATGATTTTCTTACAATTTAGCAGGAAGTAAGATATATGACGTACCTGTAGGTCGGTGATTCTGGGGATCAGATCATTATAGAAGCGTCTGACGGCCTCTACGTAAGGTGGATAGTTGCTCCGTACCTTTATGTCAGGGTCCTTTAGCAGCCAACTAAAAGACGCAAGTGTAAATACAACAAACACAAAATACAAGACAACAAACAACTAACCCTATAAAAGGATTTTGTGAAAATCTTCAATTTCAGTTTTAATATTTTAATATTTTTTGCATTGCATATTATTTTTATGTTATATATAAAAAATAGAAAAAAAATGATTTGATTTGCAGGTAAAAAGTATATCTGATCATATAACACGTTATACCTTTATATATAGTCTTAAGTCTTGCTATTAGAAATCCGCTTACCTTAATCATTCCCTTTATTTCCTGGTGTAAACTTATCGGTATGTATTCTTTTCTTCTCCAAGTAGAAATTTTACTTTCCCATTTCTTAGGTAGACAATTTACTTGGACATTCCATGTACCTGACCAATTCAATTCTCGGGTAGATACTTTACATGACCAGTTCTATTTTCCAGAAGATAGTTTACCTGACCGTTTCTATATCCAGGTAGATATTTACCTGGGCATTCCTCCCCAGTCCCACTCGGCACAGATGTAGGGGCCTGGTCTAAAGATCACAAACAACCCCTCCTCCCCCGCCTGTCGGATGAACTCCCTGTTGTGGAAATATGATTATGGCATGCATTGAATCTCAGAGACGTTACATGTATGTGATCCTTTGTTGAGATGTAGAGTTAAGAGAGAGAGAGAGAGAGAGAGAGAGAGAGAGAGAGAGAGAGAGAGAGAGAGAGAGAGAGAGAGAGGTGGTAGTTGTTAGGTCAGACAAACCTGACGTCCAGAATTCCGGAATAATTAAACTCCCCCGGATACTCCTCGTGTAGGTTCCATGGTACATACCTACAATGTCAAGGTTGATTTATAGATAGACTGAAGCATATTTCACATGCATGTATATCAATTAGAGTGTATCACTGTATTGTATTATACTTTCATGTTAAATACTGAAATCTGATTGGTTAAGACGCAGTTGGTAATCCGTTCTATTACCCTCAGCGTTAGCAACACAGCGTAGGCAACGGGTAACACAACGAATTGTCACATGCGCGTAAATTATGCGCGTACGGTTCGTCGTAGAATTCACTTCATTTCTTTTTTAAAGCAGTAAAATTCTCTTTAAAATTAAGACATTCAGTATAATAAAATAAATAGTGCCTGTTTGGGAGGGTAACTGTTGAAATTGACACCCCTCATAAACCATTGTCAACCTCCGCTTCGCGTCGGTTGACGATGGTTGTCTTGGGGTGTCAATTTCAACAGTTACCCTCCCAAACAGGCACTATTTATATAGTGTTATATCATTACTTGACTCGATAGTGTTTGGTACGTACAGGTGGTTTGAACATGTTTTATTGTATATATACCGGTAATATACAATGAGACTGAACACAAGTTAACTTACTAGGTTCTAACCCTAATACAAATAATTTACAATTGTCAAAAAACATGCCCTTAATAACGTGTTGTTCAAGTGAAGTCTCAGAAAAAAAATCACCAAAACAAAAAAATATTAAACAAACGCAAAGGTTAACAAGAAATGCAAAAAAACAGGGTAGTGGAAATGGAGCAACTACTTTTGGAAAACTGTCCATTTGAAGGAGTACTAAAGCACAGTTGGTAAATGAAAAATAACAAGAAATATATACAAAATGTATGCAGACAAAGAAGTTGCATAAAAAGGATTAATTTGTGTGTAGATGAAGAGCAAATTATGATGAATGATTCCTTATCTTTGCTTATATCTTATTAAATGACATGTATATTTTTAAACCTACAGAACAGCGCTATCTTTAAAAGAAAATACAAGTATTTGTAACAGTGTGTAATGATTGTATCGCAAGAAAGGCATCACAACATTGTAATTTTATCCCTGCTTAGTTTATACCAGTGTAATTTTTTGTCGTTTTTGTTACATTTTTATTTATTTATTGTTTTAGGTTTTTCAATGGGCATGTTCCCGATAAGAGCTTAATTTTTTTTTTTCCATTTTAAATAGACAAAATGCTTAACAGAGCTTTTTTTAAAAGATCAACTAAAATTTGAATGTCAAGTTTCAAGCGGGATGCATAGCATTTTATTTTTTGTTAGTAAACAATGCTCGTGCCATGTTATTGTTTACATTTAGGCTTCTGGATACAAAATATCACTTTCATAATTAAATAAGATGTAAAACAAACATAAGAGATTGTTTATTTATGTGTACATTTAACAACGATTAGAACAAAAACATTTGAAATTTTTACTTCTATGCAACGAATGTAAACAAACACATGCCACGAGCTTTGTTTTAAATTAGAGAATTGTGAGCCATACATCTGGCTTACAACACAGGTGCTTGTGGACTGAACCGTGCACTACACCCCCCCCCCCCCCACTCCTTTCTATTTTTTTCCAATTTCTTTTATCAATTATCGTTAACAACCCCTTATTTATGTCTCCAGTCAAAAAAGAAATATCACGACTCTGTGGCATTTTATATTCACACTCGTTTCCCCTATATATAAAACAAATAGGGGAAACGAGTGTGAAATCAATATAAAATGCCACAGAGTCGTGATAATTCTGTTATTTTTCGGAAGGGGGGGGGTTGTATAAGAATATATGACTTACGTTTCCACCGTGTTAAGTCCACACGCCCTCATCTTCCGGAAGCGGTCCCTCCAGTAGGCCGGAACTACCCGGAAGTAGTGCATGGTCCCGCTAAAGATCCGCAGGGGTTTCCCGTCCAGGATAAAGTTCCCGTCCTTGAACGTCAGGGCGCCTGTGCTACAGTAGACCTCGGTCATTCTGTGTCAATCTTCAGAGGAAACAGATATCTAAAAGAGCACAGTGGAAAATATTGGGATTGTGTGTAGCAGGCATGTACAATATTTTGCAAAGTGTCATAAGACTTTAAGAACTTAAAAAAATATAAATTCTCATAGAAATCTATTATTTTAAAGATCTTAGTATTTGTAAAGTATAATTAAAGTATAATTATAATTAATAGATAGCGCTTTTAAGGGGAGAAACCATTAAATCGCTACCTGAATTCCCAGCGCCCCCCCCCCCCCCCCCCATACAGACATTTTCTCGCAGCAAGAAATTTCTTAATTAAATTTATATATAAAAAGTGAAAAATGAAGGAGTTGCCCCATCCCCACTTTTTGGGACCATGTGAAAAATTGAAAAAACAAGAAAATGAACAGAGAAATTGAAGTGATAATAACCCCTCCCTTTCCCCCTCACTTTGCTTGTAAAGATTTTTTGGACGAGTCCCCCACCCCCCTACTTTCGAAAACGATGCTACGTATGTGCCTGAGAGGGGACATTTATCTATTACGTTCAGTTACACCAAGACCACGGCGAAATGTTTGTGTAGTGAGGAAAATGCACAAGTAATTCGAATGCAAAAGCATGCATACACATGCGTGGACTAGAACCTACCAAATTGAATACAAAACAATAGAGTCAGACTCGTCATCAATGAAATGCATTTCATGTTCATTTCTCTTTGTTTTGTTCTTCTTTTCTTTTTAAATTCTGCACGTACGAACACTATATTTATGCTATATATGTGCTAGGATTAAATAAAACAGTGTGACATGTCCTACCTTGTGTTGATTCAAACCCCTATCTATGTAGGTCAGGCGAGTTAGTTAAACTTGTGCTACATATCTATAAAGGTGTACATGCATGCACATGCATTACATTTATTAGTCATTGACATATTTTAATTTTTTGTTCAATTTGATTTACGTCTGTTAGATAAATCCCGTCTGGGTGTTCGAGGCTACAAAGTACTCTGATCCCTCCTCTGGTAATAGTAAAAGGGTACATAGAACAGATCATCAAAACAGCGAAGGAGATGGGGGCGGGGGGGGGGGGGGATTACAAGTTTAGCATCATACTGGACAAACATGCCGTATATATAAATCAACATATGCCATTGCTAAACGTGGGTGTATTAGGAAAATCCTAATTCGGATGCAGATGTGTGCATACTTGAACATAAGTTTGAACTCTACACATTTAGCACTGATTTCCATTTTTTTTTAACTCTTTACTTAAGTTTTTCCTGCGTTTGTTATTAATGTTATGTACTATGAAATATACAAAACAACGAAAAGTGTTATGTGCCTGGTTCATACCCCTTTCTATGTACATGATGTAGGTCAGCTGGATTTAACTTTTGCTCTTTCCTGAAACTTTTAAGATGTTCATGTAAATATATTTACATTTACTTTCTTTCCCTCTATTAAATTGCATTGGTTGATTTGAGTGATATTTACGCATAACACAGAAGACCCATTCACCAAATCTGGTGCGTAGGAATACAGTATTCCTTCAGTATTTTTCGATGAACATGAGATGACTCTTCTCGCGACTTAAAACCGGATCACGACCTGATATTATACTTATGCATGCACTGAAAGTCATTGAAAATAATATGCATATGCATGTTTTATACATGCACATACTATATATTTACAATTAACAACTTCCAGCGCCCGTGGCCGTCCTTATCACATCTCCAGTTAGCCGTTTCCCAAGGTCCAACAATGTAAATTGGGATTGGGGAGAGCGTAATATCGTAACAAATCCTTGATATCGTGAAAAATTCTGTTGAAATTATGTTTTTATATCATGGTTTCATAGGTTGTGTTTGTTCACATACCAAAAGACTGGGCCTTTAAATTCAAAGCGCTTGTAAATCCTTTACTTCGATCACGTGATCACTACCAAGACGAGAGAGAATCCCCGCCATGTTGGATCGTACAGGTTTGTTATTAAATCATTGAATCAGGTTCTCGGGGTAAATCGTGTACTTTGTGATATAAGTTTGTACATTTTATTTCTAAATTACATAATCATCAAAATACTTCCTGTAAAGAAACACATAATCATCAAATTACTGTCTTTAAAGAAATGTGTTACAGTAAAGATTATATCTATATTACCTTTATTCGTGCTATCTATTACTATTACATATTACATGTAATTACTGCGACTTAAACATGTGTTATTGCACATTATGTGTCGTTATCAGATGATATATATATATATATATATATATATATATATATATATATATATATATATAACTTATTTGTCTTTCAGAATTCTGTTTAAACCCATCCCATCATAGTGCCTGAGCATGGACCCCTCTCGTAATTGGGCCCAGGATGTGTTACGGTGTCATCTCTGTGAGACCCCGGGCCCCCCTATGTACTGTGACATTTGTCACATACATCTGTGTAAAGCCTGTGTGGGGGAACATCTCTCTGATCTATCCAAAGAACACAAAGTGCTGCCATTTGAAAAGAGAGGATCTACTCCTAAATGTCCAAAACATTCCATAAAATTGTGTGAACTTCATTGTGAACAATGTGACATTCCTATTTGTACACTCTGTGTTTCGTCTGGTGAACATTTAGGACACAGACAAGTTGATATTTCTCTGAGAAGTATAGAAACCAAGAAAAAACATTTTAAAAAAGATTTACAAGAATTGGAAAAAATCATTTATCCTAAATACCTAGAGATTGCATCTAACATCCTAATTCAGAAAACAGATATGAAAAACAACTCCCAAAAATTGACATCAGCTATCCACAAACATGGAGAAGTCTGGCACAGAGAAATAGACACCATCATAGAGAAACTGAAATCTGATCTTAATGAAATGGATTCTAAACACCTGGTCCTCCTAAATATAAAGGAAAATGAAATCACACACACCATTCCTGAAATCACACAGACCATTACTGAACTGAAGAAGTTACTGGACTCCAATGATGTCAGCCGTGTCTTTTCCTACAAATCAAGGAATGATGAATTCAGAAGATTGCCTAAACTTACGGTGTCCTTAACAAGTTTTACCCCTCAGAAGATCAACAAAGAACAGCTTTATCAACAGTTTGGTTCTCTGTCAGCGTCATCTATCAAAACAGAAGAACACGGCTACACCATGGAATCTCCCAGTGCTGAGTCCTCTCCCCCGGACAGACCGCTCATTGATGTACCACGGATCATCACACAGATAAACACTGAGCGTGGAGGATTGCGTAGTGTGTCCTGTCTGAGTGATGAGATCTGGATGCGTGGTAATGACAACATCATGAGACTCTTCAACCTGAGGGGGAAACTAGTGAAGTCAGTCCAAACCAAGTCAGGGAACTGGCCATGGGACATAGCAGTGACAAGGAGTGGGGATCTAGTTTATACTGATGACATTGATAGAACTGTGAACATAGTGAAGAATAAAAAGATACAGACAGTGATCAGACTACAGGGGTGGAAACCTCTCAGTGTCTGTAGTACCTCCTCTGGTGACCTCCTGGTTGTCATGGTCAGTGATGATGATAAACAAACAAAAGTTGTGTGTTACTCTGGCTCTACAAAGAAACAAAGTATTCAGTACGACGACAAAGGACTACCTCTCTATTCATTTGGTGGAGATAAATACATCAGTGAGAACAGGAACCTAGATATCTGTGTGTCAGACCATGGAGCCCGTGCAGTAGTGGTGGTCAATCAGGCTGGGAAACTCCGGTTTACCTACACTGGTCCTCCCTCTACTACCAAGGGATCATTTAGTCCACGTGGCATCACAACAGACAGCCAGGGTCGGATCCTGATAGCAGACTATAACAACGACGGTATCCACATCCTGGATCAGGACGGACAGTTCCTTCGCTACATTGACAACTGTCAATTACACGGTCCATGGGGTTTATGTGTGGACACCAGAGACAACCTCTTTGTGGCTGAATACAGAGGTAACGTGAAGAAAATACAATATTACATGTAAACAAAATGTGTGTTACTATGCAAGTAAAATGTGTGTAATATGTACTTTATGTAAACAGAATATGTTTATGAACCACACATAAACTGATTTATTTGTGTGACAGTGTGTGTGCCATATAAAACTTTATGTATTATGTGTATATGTGTTTATAATAATAATGTTAACCAACTGTTTGCATGTATTACATGTAAATAACCCCAAAAAAGTGTATGGTACTATACATGTATGTAAACAAATTGTAAGTATATGTAAATAAAGTCTGTTGTGAAAGTTGGTTTGTTACGTCCACTGCATTTAAATGAAATGTTCGCAATACTAAGTGTTTCATATAGAGATCTGGAATGCATGGCCACTGATAATTAACATACAGACTTCCCAATAAAAAAGAGATTGGATCCTTGTGACAGAGATTTCAGACACAGGCACCTACCCTCTACCTAATATCCACGCAAGGCAATCATCGCTGACATCTTGGATGTATAAATTATCAGGTAGAGGGTACCGGTATATATTTTTCATTATGAAAACAATATATACCGGGTTAACCAGGTGCATGTGATTTCAGGTTTGATGTTTCCAGTTTTTTATATCATTATATTTAGCTTCAAAATGTGAAAATTATGATTCAGAAATGAAAAATACTACACGTGTATGCATCTTCAAGACTCGATAAATGTATGAAAATCAACATCCTTTTTACCTTTTTTTTTGGAATGGTCATTATGAAACTATCTACCAGTAATTCAAATCCGGACACATCAAGTACAACAGTTGTATCCGTCAATCACTTACATTGTGTTTTAAGAGATAATTTTTATATTTTTTGTGTATGAAAATAAATGGAAAATTGTATCAGTGGATGTAACGTTTCATAAAAACTTTCCTGTCATTTATTTCCATTCATTAAAAAATATAAAAATCATTTCATCGTAGCAAGATAATCAAAATCTTAGCAGATTATTAACAGCTGATTAATGTAATTGATCGGGACATAGTTGAGGCAAAATGGGAGATTTCGATCAGCCTGAGTATAGGACGGGATGTTCATCTATGATGAAAACCACAGGCGCCTGACATTAAAGATATTATTATAGTACTGTACCGAGAACAATCGTATTACATATCTATACTTGTAAATTAAGGCATTTTGCAAATATTTAACTACACATTACCTACACCAGAGTACTTGCTTACACCTTTGGTATTTCAACACATGTTAGATGATGTCCGTAAGGTATAATTGAGTTTTATCTGATAAGTAATTATTGTGAAATTAATAAAAAACCTACTTTTTCGATAAACAAGCCCGAAAAAGCAAAAATGAGAGTAGGGTTGGGGACACGCTTTGGCGGATCAAAGTCATGGATAGTCTAGATCAAAATATATACTTGTGTAATCGTATAATGGTTATTGTAACGTCAATGCACCAATGTAATCGTACAGTGGTTATTGTAAAGTCACGGCACCAATGTAATCGTATAGTAGTTATTGTAACGTCACGGCACCAATGTAATCGTATAATGGTTATTGTAACGTCACGGCACCAATGTAATCGTATAATGGTTATTGTAACGTCACGGCATCATGCAATGTAATCGTATAATGGTTATTGTAACGTCACGGCACCAATGTAATCGTATAGTGGTTATTGTAACGTCACGGCACCAATGTAATCGTATAATGGTTATTGTAACGTCACGGCACCAATGTAATCGTATAATGGTTATTGTAACGTCACGGCACCAATGTAATCGTATAATGGTTATTGTAACGTCACGGCACCAATGTAATCGTATAGTGGTTATTGTAACGTCACGGCATCAATGAAATCGTATAATGGTTATTGTAACGTCACGGCACCAATGTAATCGTATAATGGTTATTGTAACGTCACGGCACTAATGTAATCGTATAATGGTTATTGTAACGTCACGGCACCAATGTAATCGTATAGTGGTTATCACTTTTATTTATAGCAAGAGTTCCATGATATTCTTACGTCTCTAGTCGCTAAGTTAAGTCAGTCTCAAATCCGTCTGTTATCAGTCTAAATCTATTTCTCCGTAACAATGAAAATGTTCTAGAAATTAATATCAACGTTCAATCACTCTATCAAATATTTACGTATATTTCAAAATCACACTCACTCTTCTCCAAGTTCCAGCTACATGTAAATGGAAACACTTGTTATGGATCCATATATTTATTAATGAGAAAATGTTATATACACAAATATACAGTTATACAAACTTCCCGTTATCACCATTCTTACCAAGTTACAATGTAAATGTAAGCCTGCCTTAAAGTTAATTGGAAGTCCAAGTAACCCAAACCTAATGCCAACCCACTTAGCACGGACCAAACGCCTAGCATGCTGCACAATGGAAATTTACGGGACAATAAACAAAATACTTTGCAAGGCAATGAACGAGACGGGAAATGGAGACTGGGCCCCACCCAACTACCCGGGGAAGTGAGCTGACTCGAATCTTAGAGAAGATTCCACGTCAACTGCCGGACTAAGGCAAATCCTGACTTTATATATGTTACATTAAAAGTTTAAAATTTATCAATTTAAACTTAACTATAACAGTTTACTATGCTATATATAACTTGTTGTCATATTTTAAAAACTATTAGTAAATTATTAAATTAAGTAATTCCAGTGTTTCTGTTGTTTGGGTTTTTTAGCCAACGTGTTCTCACACTTGAATTTGGTATGCTGACCATCAGTCATTTCATTCATATAAAGTCTCTTAACTCACCCCTGCGAATGTGTTCGGAATGTTTTCTTTATCGTTGCTTAGTTCGTAATAAATCCAGAGGTGCTCGAATGAAAGTTCACGAGACTTCACCGAGATTTGTTCAGTTCCTGTGAAATTTCGAGCTGAAGTATAAGTGTTCGGATAATATTCTCAAAATACGTAAGTACTGATCGTTTTTCATATCATATCCTACTTTGATTTATGTTAAAACGGGAAAAGCTTTTACGATGTATGTCTTATTTCACCATCTAGCAGTTATTTATATTAAACGATAATATTCAGAACAGAGTTATCGTTCGTGTTCAACCACGTGTAGAGTGGTTGAAAATATAAACATTGGGTTGCTTAAAAAAATCATAGCCATGTTTGATGCTTGTGGTGTACAATACCATGTTTTAAAAAAAAATAATGGGTGTCTGTTTTGCATTAAAACTTAGTATATCAAGCCATTTTCAAGGAACAATCTGCATAAAATGGTATAGTCTGTTTCGCTATTGATGTTATTACTAGGTCAGGCGCGGATCGAAAATTAATCCTGAGGAGGAATCTCTTTTAAGCATGTTAGTTGTTGCAACAGCAGACAAAAACTAATTTTTGTATAGTCTCATTTATTTCTAGAACACATTTTATGCACCAATTGATAAAGATAAAAGTTTAAAATCAATAAATCTCTAAATTTTATATTTGACTACAAGAACCTAAATACTGTGAAATAGACTATATACACGAGGTACGAATTTTACTGCGAAACTGAAAGGGTCAAATAAAACCACGTGGTCTAAAATTTGAATGACAATAACATTCGCAGGGGTGTAACTGACTATACGTTTTTTTACCCAGAAAGACTGTGACCGATCACGATCTTTTAATTGGAATAAGAGTTTAACACCACAGTCAGTTAAATAGTTACATTTTTATGGCTACGAATGCTAGTACTAATCCATGCACTTATCCTAGTTTATCCTTATAAAGTCATAGCATGATCCGCTCTCTTTATAATATTGCCTATATTAGCTGTCGTGGTCAATAAAACTGACTTTAATCTGCGTTGATAAATACTTATACCAAAATTTAAAAAAATTAAAGTTGTTTGTTGGGGGCACATCTAGTAGGCCCACTTTCAAAACAAATGCTACATGTACAGGTATATACAGGTATATACGTAGCATGGGGGGAGGGGGGGGCTGACCCCTCACAGCAAACATTTTCCTTAAATTTACCTTAATTAAAAATTAAATGAAGTTGGAACCCCCCCCCCCCCCCACTTTTATGGGAACATGTGAAAAATGGAAGAGAAAGTAAGGAAATTAATATTGAAAAGTTAAAGGAATAGTTTAGAACCTCTACCCACCCCCCCCCCCCCCCCCCCCTCACACACACACACACGGATTAGGATTTTTGAAAAGTTGGATTTTTTGGGGGAGGTTAGCCTGCCAAATTTTTTTTGGATCAGGCTGCTCCCTCCACTTTCAAAAACGATTCAACGTGTCTGATGTACGTACAGGTATACGTTGCATGCCTGTAAACAAAATACTAGTACCATACTCTCCTCCCGTACCTCCTCGTTCTGGGTAGAGTCTATTACTGGGGCGGAAGTAGACGATCTCTGTCTGGCTATGCATATATTGATTATATAGGTACTATTTATTAAAATGTAGTAGCAATTGGTAAACATTACAATATAATGACTCTAACTTTGGAGAGGATGCACGGGGCAAACAATTGCCCGTGGACATATGCAATCTTCAAGTCTACGGATTTAAAAGACGTAGCGGCTGTTTGTGTAGTTATAATAATTTGGAATAAATTAATATCCGTTAGTGCGGTTAAAGATGCTTGCAATATCGTTCGAACATACGTATAAGTACATATGCAATAACGTCGGATTCTCATGCATAATGCATAATACTCTATACTCTATAGTCTATTTTCTATAGATTGTCATGGTGGCTACATGTACATGTAACCACTGTCCCAGTATGTACATGTATATATACGATCATCTGGCCGGGGGTAGCGGAGTACTAAGCGGACTCCGGGCCGTGGCTTGAGACGATGATATTTTAAATGATTTAGCTCCTATACAAATCCAATGCCTGATTGTTATTTATATGATGAAATAGATCTAGAATTACACTAGCAAAACAACATGACGTGACTTACCTAGTGTTGATTCAAAACCACTATCTATGTAGGTCAGGTAAGCTACTACAGAGGGGTACATGTACGTGCATGCATGTATCAGAATATATGTTTATTTTTTGCTTTTTATACACCAAAATCGGCTAATTTTAAATGATCAAATTATAATATAAAAAAGAAAGACGTTAATTTAAATCATTTATGAAAAGTAGTATGGTACACCACTCGCATATAGTTTCAAATGTTGAGTACTATACATGTATGAATTACAATTACATACGCGTATTGATGCATGTTTTATTGCATATTAGCTTCTAATAAATAGTGGGAGGTTTTAAAATCAAAAATAAAATTTTACAGGCAGAATTTTTCACGTGATTTGATTAAGTTTCTATTTAAATTAAGAATTTAACAAATTTTCACATTGGTGTAACGAAGAATTTAGACCCGGGTTGAAAATTGAATATTGAGACCACAGGTGTTGAATAAAGACCCTAGTCCATTGAAAATTGACCAACATTGTTAAACTTTATCAAGAAATAGGTTCCAAATTCAACAGCAAATAAACACATATTAATGAACTACATATCATTCTTTGACTTAGTCAATTAAAAAAAGAAATACATTTCTTTATATCTATTCCTTAAATTGGTATAATTATTTTAACAGTTAGCATATAAAATATCAGATATTATGAATAACGAGTCTCTCAAAAACATGAATCAATTCAAGGATTAGTTCTCCATTTATCCGATTAACCCTTAATGTATGCAAATATTTTAAATAAAGTGAGCGTTTAGCGTATATATAATCGCTGTGTTTTGTGTTTTTATATTTTTATGTGATCATGCGTATGGGTAGGTACTAGTATGAAGCACAGTCCCTCCATGTAGAATATTCAAGGTTTATCTGGTTACACACTCACGAGAAAGAGTCTGAAAATTCTTTACGTGTATACAAATTTATTTAGATCGCTTTGGGCAATTAATTAGTTCCAGTTCAAACTTTTCAAAACTTTGTTGTTGTGGTCAATTTTCAAAAAGGTCATTTTGAGTACAGGAAATAAAAAAAAAATTAAAGCAATTGAAAAAATGACCACAGGTATAAAATTTCACGACTTTTGGTCTCAATTTTAAAAAAATAACGTTGAAAAAGCACCCCCGGATCAATATTCAACTTTGAAGAATGACCCCCAGGTCAATTTCAACCCAATATTTTTCTTAATGATGTGTCCAGCTATATCACGTTGGACAACTGTGCTAAGGATTTTTGCAGCGTTAAGTAATTCATCTCGATCCTGACTTACATCGATCCTTCTTAATTACATTTTGTACATGTAGGCCCCCTATTTGTGTATTTTTTAGGGGGGTCTCTTTGTAACGTTATGTGTTTATTTGAAACACAGTAATAAGCTTGACTGAGCATGCTCATACGCAACACCACAATCCAAAATACACCCGTGCATGCGTGTACTATATATACATGAAATTACTAAATCCGCCCCTTGATTACGGCCAACTTACGTGTGAAAAATGAAGATAGATCCGCCACCGCTCTCATGCTTGATGATGTAATCCTCACTTTCTTATTGTGTCACCGAGACTGCTATGTAAATCAATGTTTATGCTGAGTAAGATACGATAATTTACAGAGTTTCTATGCAAAGTGGAAGAAAATAAAGCTAGGAAGATGTTTGTGTTTTCAAAATCACTATTTCGTGTATTGTGATATCCGAACCAATCAAAACGAATGGATAATCAAGTGCGACCGTTATCCACCAATCAAATGCTTTGTTTGTAATCGCTTACCTGCCCGAACAGAATGGCGTCAGTTGGAGTAAGTATCTCACTTTGTGTATTTTACTACGTTAGTTTTCTCGATATTGCAGACACATGTGCAGTACACAACTTCAGGAATCGTTTCTCTCCGTACAGAGACCATGGCACAACAAACTGACAAGCGAAACTGCGTGAATAACTAATTTACGAAGCGAGAACGAAATTCCGTCCGCGTTTGTAAAAATACAAAAAGTTGTAAAAGTTGCATTTAAACAACAACATAACCACCGGCTGCTCTTAATACTGTCAACAGCATGTCTGATTTTGCAAGATGAATTGACGCTCATAAGAAGGAATAAGATTCCGTCCTTTTATCGGAAAATCGAGTTTTATCTTTTCTTATAGAAGAAAGGGGGGGGGGGTATATTCAAATTTTGAAACTCTGATAATGTGCACACCTTTTTAAAAGGAAAACACAGCACAGAAATCAATGATGCGTGAATACTACGTACAGTTGTAGAGAAGTTGTTTGCTTCATTATGTTTGACACCTCATTAAATTAGTTGCACCACAACCATTAAAAGGTTACAGCTGTATATTGTAACACGTTTACTTGTAGGCGGATCCTGAGGAGTGAAACAGTTATTTATAATAATTAAATAAGTATATTTTTTATTTATCATAATCATAAATCACTTTGTTAATGATTTTAAAATCAATAACAATAATAATCGTGGAGTGATACTTTTTAATTTTAGTTTTATTATAAATATTTGATTATTGTCTTTTTCATGATCATGTTTCTTTTCTGTTGGAGCAAAAATTTTTTTAAAATGTAAGAAAGAAGGGTTTTCTTTCTAATAATATATGAGAAATATACAATTATTGCATCTAAAAAAAAAATTAAATACTTTATTGTGGAATGAATAAATATAGATGCTTGTTAGTATGGAAATATATCAACAGACTCTTTGGGCAATAGTAATATAAAAGATGTAGCACCGGAGAAGATATTTACTGTACTGTACATTTTGTGTTGGTACCAGTAATTGAGGTTAAGGTCACTTAAGATTGAATGACAAGATATAGCAAGTAAACTTCATACTCAACAACCTAAAGCCCACAGTCAATGCAGTAACTAATGACAGCTAGATACTGTGGGGAGTTAATATTTGAGATGCTCATATCATTTCCTTGTTGCACAGGAGCCGACACATTCCAAGCGCCCCCATGTTGCCACGGAGAGGCTAAAGGAGTTCCTGAACGCCCCCTCCCCCACCAAACAGAAGTATTGCCCGGTCCAGGGGTGCTCCAAGGTCCTGAGTAGTGACCCGGGTCTGCGGTACCATATCCAGGCCCACCACAGCCACCACCAGGAGTATGTGTGTAGCAAGTGTAATAGGAGCTTCAAAAGGTACATGCGCTACTGCTTCCCTCTTGTGCATGTGTGTTTACAGTAAAACACGCTTATAACGAAGTCCTGAAGACAGGCAATTTAACTTCGTTATAAGCGTTAATTGTTTTATCCGTTATATGTCAAGTTTACAACATGAAATAGAGACTTGGGGAATGAAATTCACTTAGCTGTAAGCGTCAATTCATTATAAGCGTGTTCGCTATAACCATGTTTTACTGTATATTGTTTTACGTTTTTTTTTTTACATATTCAATGTGTTAGCGTGTACATAAAAACTTTTATATTCATAATGGACTAATGGTCAAATTTGACTGGTAAGCCATTTGTGATTTATTATAGCATTGTTTAAAGTTGACAATTTTAAGTTCAATTATAATGAATAATCTGATCAAAATTAAAGGAATGCACAGAAGCTTGACATCCTTGCAAAGATATTCATATACATACAGTACATATCCTTAATATGTATTTTAGTTTTCATTTTTCATTTTAAAGCAATTTTTAAAAAACATGTTTTCCCCAAAAATAAGTAAAGTTTCCAGATGATTATCATGATTATAATCATTGGATTAATTAACTGTGACAGTTTTGAACTGATGAGGACCCTTGACTGCCAGGTAATTATTTAAAGACAAATTGAATATTAAAAAATATTACATGGGAAGCATTCAGGATTAGCTACAGGATGGGAATTCTGGTCATTAAATGTTTAAAGAAACTTGAAACTGTATATTTTATAGAAAAACAAAATAAGTTATAAACTTAAACACTGTTTCATAAAATCTCCCTAGAATAAGAAATACATGTAATGTGCCCTTAAACTGCTTACATATAATGTAGGTTGAGTAAATTGAGATAAGAGTGAGAAGTTCTCACAGACTACCTGACAATGAGAGGTGTGTTTACCTGAACTCAGGTGTGAATGTGTTATAATATGACAAGTGTTTGGGTGTATATGATCAACAGGTGTGGAAACATTTCATGGGTAGATATACCTACACGTACATTGTACATGTATTTATATGCTTCTCAGGTGTCCACACAGAGCTAGATCAGAGACAACATGTCATGTAGAGAACATGGAGATAGAGAAACACAATTTTGTAGATTGATTCATATTCTCTTGCTTTTTTGGCAATTTTTTTTTTCATAGATCTGTAAATATATAGAAGAAAATGTGACCTGCATTCAAGATATAGGGGCCCAGCTTGTAGCCCAGCTGTTATATATCCTTTAAAAGATATATCTAGCTCTGCTGAACTTGACAAGTCATTTAACATGTCACTGTTTTGAGACAAAGAAACACCACAAGTCTGTTGACATGTTTCTGACACCACAAGTCTCTTGACATGTTTCTGAAACCACAAGTGTATTGGCATGTTTCTGACACCACAAGTCCATTGACATGTTTCTGACACCACAAGTCCATTGACATGTTTCTGACACCACAGGTCTATTGGCATGTTTCTGACACCATAAGTCTATTGACATGTTTCTGACACCACAAGTCTATTGACATGTTTCTGACACCAAATGTCTATTGTTTCTGACACCATAAGTCTATTGACATGTTTCTGACACCACAGGTCTATTGACCTGTTTCTGACACCACAAGTCTATTGTTTCTGACACCATAAGTCTTTTGACATGTTTCTGACACCACAAGTCTCTTGACATGTATCTGACACCACAAGTCCATTGACATGTTTCTGACACCACAAGTCCATTGACATGTTTCTGACACCACAAGTCTATTGACATGTTTCTGACACCACAAGTCCATTGACATGTTTCTGACACCACAAGTCTGTTGACATGTTTCTGACATAACAAGTCTTATGACATGTTTCTGACACCACAAGTCCATTGACATGTTTCTGACACCACAAGTCCATTGACATGTTTCTGACATCATAGGTCTATTGACATGTTTTTGACACCACAGGTCTATTGACATGTTTCTGACACCACAAGTCTGTTGACATGTTTCTGACACCACAAGTCTGTTGACATGTTTCTGACACCACAAGTCTATTGACATGTTTTTGCTTGGGATATGATTTGTTACTTCTATTAGTTCACAATATATTGTTAACTTCAGTTCCAATGGTTTGAAGTATCATCTGAAGAAACGGGCGGGGCATTGTCAGGAGACAGAGGCTGAAGCAGGGGGGAAACTGTCACCCACAGAAGAAGAGGGACCCACATCACAGAACCAGGTGGAAACAGGTGAGTCAGGTGGAAAATTGTCACCCACAAAAGTAGAGGGACCCACAACACAGAACCAGGTGGAAACAGGTGAGGCAAGGGGGGGGCGGGGGGGGCTGTCACCCACAAAAGTAGAGGGACCCACAACACAGGTCCAGGTGAAAACAGGAGAGAGCCACTGTAAAGGTAAAACAGGTAATTAAAGAAACAGTAAAATGGGTAAAACTCAATAAAATGGTCAGATTCAAGCTAAAAAAATATATACACTTACTGCACAGGGGCCAAGCCCGTTTTAACATTAATTTCAATGTAACCATAAATAAAGATCTTATTTATGGTAACATTGAAATTAATGTTAAAACGGGCTTGGCCTCTGTGACTTACTGTAATGAAAAGTCAAAGTATAACAGGCAAAACTCAAAATCGATGCAAACAGGTAAAGATGTTGAGATACAGAGAAAATCCTGGTCTAGCGGAGAATTCTAGACTAACAAAAGTCAAAAATGGGTAACAGTTTATATTCAATAGTTGTTCAGAGCAAGAGAGTATATAATAGAGTTAATAATCCTATATTTTATATTATAAGTACTTAATCTTTCAGGTATATGTTTTGTACTTTTGATTTCAATTATTAATAATTCCCAATAGCACCAACAATCCGGAGACAGTCATCAACCATCCCTAAACCTCTCAACCTGATTGGTCAACCCTCCTTGTCCACTCCTGTAACCAATGACAACGTTAATCAGAACGAGGCTGAGAGTCGACTCATCGAGTTCGCCAATATTGCCACTAGTCCCCAGAGTCCCCTGATGCAGTCCGCTCCCCCTAAGATCTGGGATAAAAGGTAAGTTTTGTGGGCTAGCAGTTCGATTTGTTGGTCCCCACACCCACTTAAAAAAGCGTAAAATTTTAAGCTAAGAAATCTCTGCAACTACCTGTATTAGGACTTTTGAAAATTTTTTAGTACTTTTATCAAATTCTAAATTCTACTTGTACCATGAATAAGTACATAGGTATAATCTGTCTCATTTTTCACAAAAGACAATGAAGAGAATAAACCTAAAATTCTCACAAGAGTTGACATGTAGACAGTGGACAGAATCTAGTAGCATAATTTGTTATTTTGTAGCCCTGCTATGAGACATATCAAGTTTCCTGACTCCAACATTCCTACTGCTTCAACAGTGTCCAGTCAAACACCCAGAGATGATAATGGGTCTGTGTGTTTGTTTGTTCTACTTAGATTGATCAAGATTTTCTACTGAACTTGGCTTTATAAACTGCAATCGCTCTTCTAGCATATTCCATGATGTTTTCACATCATGATATTTCATAATGTTATACCGCGATGAATCTGCTAAAAAAATTACATTCCATTGTTCCATGATCACTTGGTAATTTTACTAAATAAGCTTCAGGGATGCATTTTGCAACGGGACTTATGACTTACGACCAAATTAATAAATGCTTATTCATCAAAATCTGATAAATGTTTTAATTTAATGGCTGTAAAATATGATTACAGAAATCAAAATAAGGTAAATTAAATGTTTTTATATAAAATTCTCATAGAGCATTCCATGAGACTGAAAGTATTTACGACTTTATCGTAAGTTCTTTTGTAAAACGCAGCCCAGGTTTACACCAGTGTGAACTACGGTACTTTACTTACTGTTCTTACCTGAAACTTAACTGCACTGATTTGCACCACTTTGTTCTGTTTTTATTCATGTGTGACTGTACTGTACTGCTTTCAGAAACTACTTTGATGACGGCAGTGATCCGAGTGTCACATCTACTTCACCATTTCCTGGTTGTACCAGTGCTCAATCAAACGCAGAGGAGACCTGGTCTCATAGCTGGCCAAAAGCAGTGTGGCGTTGTTTTATCAAAGGTACAATATCTAGGAGGCTGTGTGTGAACGGTTGTAAACCAGTGTGTAGAAAGCTGTTAACACGTTATGTTTGTTATTCATAGATAATACATGTCCATCAGATTGGATCTGATTCTGGTCATGCTAGTGGTATAAAGGTTTATACAGTCATGAAATATTCAGAAAAGACTTTTAGCACCTTTGGGCTGCTAAAATAGGGTTATAGCTGCTGAACTTTGAAATCTTTGAAACAGTCAAGTGTATCATATTCCAGTTGCCTCTACTTGATACTGATTCAAATTAAATAGAAGTCATCAACTTGTGATGTCATTTAGTTAGCTTAATGGTTAATTAATATAAAATGGAATATTAATCAGCTTGACTGGGAGAGCATTTGTGCTCACAGTAATCTACCCTCTAGGTTTATCATTAAAAGACAATTTTTGTTTTGTTTTAATACTGTAGCTGTTAGGTGTATTTCATGGAAAAACTTAGCAAGCAAGTGGTATGAAGTTTGGTAATTAAGTGAACAAGTCTTACTCTAGGATAATACTGTAGTTTTACTGTAAACGTATTATATTTGGCGTGTATGATATTTGGCGGAAATTAGTTTTTGGATAAGTTGGCTTAGATTTGATTTAGCGTATTCCTGAATGTGACTGTTCTTATACATATATGAATGGCATTTAGCGATGTACTTGATTTAGTGGATGCCGCATTCCGCCAAAAGCGCTAAATAGAATACACAGCCAAATGTAATATGTTTACAGTAGTTTGCTCATTAGTCTGATAACATCAGAAACTCGCATTGCTTGCATTGACAATAAGAGTTATCTTCTCTTTATGCATGCAGTCATGATGTTAAGGTAAGTGTTGAATGCTGTTGTGCACCAATCACATGTTTTAATACAGAATTGTTGTAATTAACAACACAAACGTTTTATTGTAACATTTGTTTTGATTGGTCAAATAGCTAACTTCACCTAGTGTAATTGGTCAAATGCACCCGTATTGTAAAAGGGGGATATTTTAAAGAGCAAAGTACCGGTATATTGTGATTATAAAACATGTATTCTGATACACTATACAAATACAAACGAACCTACTGATCTATCTAAGTGCTAATAAAAACATAGTTTTTCAGCAAACAAAATCATTTCCTCAATGGAAAATGGTCTTTACATCCCATAATCTAATGATAAAAGGTTTGGTATCTCATTGGTTATCAAATACACACATTAGAATGACCTTAGCACACACCATGTTATGTTGAAATTCTGAATAAGGAAATAAATTGAGCCTTTCTTTTAATTTAAGGCAAAGATTTGTTTTAATTCTGAAGTCGATAATACCTCTTTTACCATCTTATCATTTCCATTTCACAGACACCAGAGTTCATTTTGTGGGAGGAAGTGCCAGACAGACAAGGGAATTGTGGGATTGGCAGTCTGTGGAGCAGCTGGCTCTACAGGAGAGGATCGCATCACAGGCGGCGGGGGCGGACAGCAAGCCAGGTCAAAGGTCAGGGTCAGATATAGAACAATTTTAACAAGACCTTAGTCTTTCAGTAGGATATAACTATCTATTTCTTGTGTCAAAACAAATTAAAATGACGCGGGTTTCAAGCGAATTATACACCAATTGTGTAGTCTTTGCTAAAAAGCCACACAAATCTTGTTGAGCCATGATTGAGTGCCAGCAATAACATAGACAGGCCTACCTCACATTGCTGTTTGACACAACTATTTTTAAAGAGTCCAAGCTCTTGTTAACATGGTTCTACGTGTATATAGTCAGCAGTAAGGGAGTAATGAGTGGGTCAGATCTTTTATGTACTACATGTATTATGTGATTGATGCCAACTTTAAAGTTGATTTTATGTTTGTGAAACTTCACTTGAGATTGAATTGTTGAATTTTTTTTTATAATAAACTTTCTAGATAAATTATTGCATTAATTTACAAGGATTGTTTGCACAAAAGGAGAAATTAAAATCCTATGTGTTTAATCTTTCCTTATAGTTTTGGTGGTAGTGGTTTACGCCTGTGCTCTATCAACAAGAGGGCGGACACCATAGACAATAAGGGACTTCGCCTGTCTTTCTCCACCGGCGTCACTGACCAGCCCTCTCTTCAGGTGGAATGTGAGGAGGCTCACCCATTCTTTGTCAAAGATAAAGGTATGAACTCGTACACTCCCTATATAGAAATGGGGATTAGGACCAGGAAATATTTATATACAATTGAGGCATAGAATAAATGCTCAGGTGGATATGATTTTGTGGATAGATGATTCTCTTGGATTACAGAGTTATTGGCGGGAACATAAACTAATTACTAAAACCGATTTGGTTTGACTTTTCCGATCGCGTCGCGTTCAACTTTTTCAGCTACGTCATACATAAACAATAATCCATTTAAATAATTCTTCATTTAGTTTACTACTGTTAATAATTGTAGCTTTACCCGCCCCAAACTTTCTCCTATTAAACAACCTTTAACCGTACTCGGAAAGCGGATCAAGAACTGTATTTTTTATGTATGTAAACAAACCAGTGTTCATGTATGGAGCGGGTGATCGGGGGTTCAGAGACAGGTAAAATAAAGAAATCTGCAGTAAATGGTTTGTGGATATTTTAGTATATATATTTACACCGAAAGCGAGAGGGCAACAGAAGAGAAACGAATCGGACACTTGCCTAATGAAGCGCACATGCACAAACCTCCTTGCACTCTCCACTTCCGTCTCGTTCTTTCACACCATCGTTCAATACTTTTATTGACTGTCGATTGCCGATCGAAAGGTGTAGAAATCGAGGAATTCATACCAATACTCTGTCCCAAGATATTTTGGATTCACGTTTGGCTTAATTGTTTGTTATTTATAAACACCTCAGGATTCAAACAATGTTCATTCAAAAGTATGAAAAATTTCCAAGATTTCTCAGTCAAAACGCCCCTGTTAGCTTATCAGGTTACAATACAATGCTAAAAAATGTGATGTCTACGGAGATTTTGCATTGCAGCAAGCCCGGATGATAACGTTGAAATATTGTGCGATGTATTCCGAGTGTATTCCGAATGGAGAAAAGATGTAACCATTCGCCATTATAAATCTCCGTAAGGAATCTGTTTTCGTCCCTGTGAATTTTTATATCACTTTGACTGGCAAGTAAGTAGGTAATACATGTGCATTATACATTTACGGTATTTACATGAAATGAATGCTTAGCACATGCAACTTTTAAATATTATATTTTTTATAACGCCGTACTCTGGACCGTAGCTTCAGGCTATGGTTTAACGCCCGTTTACACAGAGAGAGAGAGAGAGAGAGAGAGAGTTTAGCACAGAATTTAAACATACGGGATAGTCGATTTTGAATGAATAATATTGGGGGGAAATAAACTGTTCTGAGAAATCCTTCAGCTCTGGCATTGCATAAGCGTATACTGATAACTCGGCCTAAAAATAGGAGTTAACCAATCATATAGTTTTCACACCGGCGGCGTGTATAATTTATGCATGACGTAGCTGACAGAAATGATCGTGACGCTATAGGAAAAGTCAAACCAAATAGGTTTTGATAATATAAATAAAGAATACAAAAATATTCAAGAATTTGTTCCTTCAGAAAAAGAGAAACTAAATTGATTCTGTTGCTGTCAAATCTTTTTAGTTCAAATGAGGCAACAACGAACAAACATCTCAAAGACTTGAACAAGTTTTCTTAAACTCTGAATGGACCTGAGTGTACATCGTTGTTTTATAGTCCTTATATCCACATATCTATTTGTAACATGACTATAAAGCTTGTATCATTGTGTTGCTTTCTGACTTAAAATGGTTGTTCTAGTATCCTTGCATACTTTTTGATCTTTACAGGTTGGTCGTCCATTAACCCAACCTTGACCTACGATAGATACGGCATTCCCTGTAACGTCCTCAGTGAGCTGGACCTGTGTCTCCCTCCGGATCATCCAGATGCCAATCCGACTGACGATGTGTTCCACACCATTCAAGGGTATAGTGTATAACGATCTATATATATGTATGATATTGCATTCTCTCGGTAGAATACTTGTTTACTATTTTACTGCATATTTCAACAATAGCAAGTTTATTGTCTCACAAGACAACTATGTCTTGTAACAGAGAGTAACATGCTACTGTCGGAATAGTCAGTGATTAGATCTGTTATTATACCGAATAAAAAATTGTTTGTCAGTGATGAATAGTATACTGTTGATAAGCAAGTTCTTGTCATCTTGTGAAACAATCTTGTAAACATTACAAAAGGATTTAAGATTTTAAATGGGAGGGACCATGAATGCTGTTATTAAGTAGTTTATGTGACAGTGTAAACCAATGTGTATGGTTGTTTAAGTTTGTTGGTGGGATTTTCTTTTCAGATTTGAACTGACCCCACAAGATCATTCCGCCGTGTTTGCTTTAAGCAGTATGGCAAAGGTAATTTCCTTTCTTTCTTTTGGAACAACAAAACAGATTCATAGTCATTGATATATTAATTTGTCATTAATAAGGTTATTTGTAACCATCATCTATCTGCTAAGATTTAGTATAATAACATGAATAATAAATGTACTGTGCATTCCTAATTAGACGTGAGGAATTACTATCCGCATAGAATCATGAGAAGCACACCTTGCAGATTTTAAAATCTCGCTTTTATTTTTTGGACGTAATAAACTACATAAAACTATGATAAAAATTTGGCATTCGCGATTTCATATTCTCGCGATTTGGTGGAAAATGAATGAATTGCTGAATTAAGTACTTGCGTAAAATAAGGAATGTACTGTTTGTATAGGGATAGAAGACCTGTTTCAGATTACAGCCTTAGGCACCCTTGGGTGCATTTGTTATTTGAGCACATCTTGGCTTTAAATATGAGGTTAAATTTATTTAACTGACGCAGACTTATAAATGGATGGTGTACACTTTTCTAGATGTACACTTGTACTGATGTACTTTTACTGAGTACATGAATGTGCATTTAAAAAAATGTACACTTGATGTATCAATCATTGATTTTAGCAAAAACGTGATTCTGACTCCACCTCTAGCCCCCAGTCTGGATCTGGGTCACCGACCAAAAAGAGGCAGCTCAAAGAAGAGGAGGGGAAGAAGCCCAAACGACCAATGAATGCATTCCTTCTGTTTGCCCAACGGCACCGAGTCACTCTAACTCAGGATCACCCGGGAAAAGATAACCGGTATCACTGTTTGATTCATTCACCAATGGGAGATGCCCAGGGTTGTCTCTAAAAATTGAAATAGAAGGAAGAAATAATAAAAAATAAAGGGGGGGGGGTTCTGGTGGTCTTGCTTACAGCTACTTTTTGTTTGAAATGGAATAACAGCTGAAAAATTAAGGCATCATAGGTGAGGAAATTCCCCGCTCCCTAGGTCTTGTAGATAACCTTGGTTGCTTCTTCGTAATTTTTCAGACAGGTTTCCATTTTCCTAACCAAATTTTGTTGTTTTGTTGGGGGGGGGGGGGGGGGGGAATGGTTATTTTCTGCAGTTTGTAGGCATTGACTTGTGATTAAAGATGTTTACTTTTTATAATACCAAACATCAAATCATGTGAGGTGTACTCGCTGTTGACTACAGAGTTATTGCCCTTAGACTGTAAGCCCATGTGTTTGGTTTCCAGTTTTTGGGAAAGTTTGCCATTTAAGTTATTGAATATTTGTGAAGTAAGGTTTCTTTGCACTTTCATTCTTTTTTGACAGTTTGTCACAACATAAAGTGTAGATGTCATGTTACTTGTAATAATATCACAATATGTTGGGACTTTGTTGAGTTGAAGTAGATTAATTCCATAGGAAATCAAAAGTCTGATATGCCCAAGATTATGGAATTAAATTATGTTGTTAATTATTCAGGAAGTCATGACTATGAACTTCTGGATTCGTTCATTGCAGGGCCATCAGTGTCATCCTAGGAGAAATGTGGAAAAACATGAAGGAGGAAGAGAAGTTAAAGTATGAGGAAGAAGCTCGAGTTCTGGCCGAGAAGCAGAAACAAAAGCACCCCAACTGCTGGAAGAGGAAGAAGTAGTCACCGCCATCTTTTTTATGTAAGTAAGTCAAGGTCTCAGGTCGAACCTTGACCCACTTTGTTAGTTTGGTTGATCAGTGACTTTCACAACAAAGGGTATGTTTATATGCGGGTGCTAATTGTGGCAGTGAAAACCATATCCCTGAATATAAAGTTGTCCAAATTTGAACTTAAAATACATATACATACACTGTTTGCATGCATATTTACAGCCACTGAGTATTTCCTGTATTATTTCTTTAAAAATCCTACTGTGTTCATAAAACTACTGACAAAATCTCATTATGTAGATTAGTCTGTAACCTGTTATTTGCACATGAACTATATAGAAAACAAGAAAAAGATGTTTGTCAGCCCCAGATTTTTCCATTTCCCCATAACCCTGGATAGAATAGATATGGGGGTGGGGGTGGGGATGTGTCCATGCCCCAAGTTTCTATTGGTCAAACAAGGGAAATATACACATCTTTTATATTTTTTTTGCAGATGGCTCTCTCTGATCTCAATGACATCCGTGACACACTGCCAAATCACTGTGCTCTACCGTTTATTTATTCCATTTTGTACCTGTTATACATGTAACCTTTATTATTTTTTTTATTTTTTTCAATGTTCAATCCAAAGGTTATCTACCTTTAAAGATAGATTTATATACCTAGGTATATCGTTTATATTGAAAGTGCTAAGAGAAACTGTGCCATTATACAGTCAAGGCAGGTCTTCTTTATTTGGTGGATCTACATCTTTTTAAAACAGTTGAATGCCATTAAAGGAGTAATTGAATACTTTGTGAGATACTGGGGATACATAATTTTATCTATCTTTGATTTTGGATATAATTTGTGGCCTTTTTTCCGGAGGTGATAGGAGGGCTGTTATTGAACCAGCACAGCACATGTCGGTCCTTTTCTAGCATTTGTAAGGTTTCCATCAAACCAAGTTTATTATTTTGTATCAAGCATGTCTACGATATGATTTATATGATCTCAGTGACTGTTGCATTGTCAAACAGAGCTCTAGTCCTTAATATCACAGACACAAGAACCCATTCTTCTCTCAGGAGCTGAATGACCCAAGGAAATTTTTGTGCAAATTAAGAAATAAGACTATGACAACTCTTGCTAGTATTATTCAAAAAGATTGTCAAGGTATTAAAAATGCAATAACTGTCAAGTGTAGTTTTAGTAGGAGTGACACAGATGTATGATAAATCCAAAAATTCCATTACCATTTCCACGTGATTTTAACCCTTACATGTAGTATAAACACCTAAAACTATGTACCATTTTATGTCTATGAGACTTTTTAAAAAATGTATTCAAGCCATTTATGAGAACATTCCAGCTTTTGCTGTAGAGTTTTAATACATAGTTCCACCCATTTATTTGTTTTACACCAGAAAAGGCAGCCTCATCATAGCCACCTAGTGGGTCATTTCTGTATACTCAATATTATAGGTCAAGGTCTTTTAATAGGATTCGATGGTCGAAGCCACTTTTAGACTATTTTTATAAATTTACAGCAATATGAGCTGTATTTTTTAGAATTTTATTTTGCTGCAAAAACCTGCTAGCATGCTTAGTCTGCATATAACTTGAAACTTTTATGATAAATAAGATTTGAAAAAATCATTAACTTTTGTCAATATTTCTCTTCTAAGGAATATATAGCAAATCAATTTTTGTACAGGATGACAATAATTCAATTTTGCTCCAAATAAGGCTTCTTAACAACCTTTTCCACAAAAAAATTGGCTAACTGAAATTTATAAACCATGATATTTTCGTCATTTTAGTAGAAAATAACATTTTAGTAAAAAAAAAAAAAATTCAACATGTAAAATGCAGCTAATATTGCTTTAAGAAGAGGAGCTCTGTATGAGATATTGGGAAATGATCAAATTGTAAAGCTAAAATATTTGGTTTTGAATAGGAAAGGTGATTTATTCGAATTATTATTTTTTCTTCATGAGAAACTGTTGGAAAAGTTTGATTTCAACCTCGTATGAAGTTATGTTCATTTCAACCTTCAATATGTGTTCTCTTTTCACTGAAATTCTTAGGCAGCACAGCTGGCTATAAATGGTTACCACTATGTGGTACAAATGTTACAATCTACCACTATATGGTACAATGGTTACAAGCTACCACTATATGGTACAATGGTTACAATCTACCACTATATGGTACAATGGTTACAATCTACCACTATATGGTACAATGGTTACAATCTACCACTATATGGTACAATGGTTACAATCTACCACTATATGGTACAATGGTTACAATCTACCACTATATGGTACAATGGTTACAATCTACCACTATATGGTACAATGGTTACAATCTACCACTATATGGTACAGTGGTAGATTGATTGCTTCTCTCTTTATTAAGTACTAGGTATTGGCAGAAAACATCACTCCTTACTGGTCCAGACTAATAGATGTAGGCCTGAATTTACTTTTCAACACATAATGTTGACATGCGTGAAAAGAATTTCCAATACGAGAATAAAATTATTAAATAGATAATTATTAACCTCCAGACTGGAGCCCAGTAACACATATTGGACCAACAACACCTAAAATTTTGAATGTAGATAAAATTATCATTTGGACATACAGATATAAGACATCCAATACTCAGCTAAGACTAAGAAATCACCCGGATATACCAGGAATAGTCCCAAAGTCTCATCAAGTGATCAATTTCAAAGCTCATTTAGAGAAAGAGGACATTCCAATTATTTTTTTTATATATTAATTTATATTTAAGCTAGGCGATGTAGAACAATAACTTGTAGAACCTTTAGATGTTTGTACTTTTTTTTCTTTGAAAGAATTTACGGCCGGTTTTTATTTTTGTACATGTATATTTATAATAAATTCCATTATCCGCTAGGGATGTAAAAACTTAGAAGCTGGTATTTATTATGTTTTCATATTTTATCCTAGTTACTTGCCTAGGGCTTGGTTCTCCAGAATTTAACCATTAAATTTATACAGTGCTCAAAGTAAAAGCAAATAATGTTAAGAATAACAACCTGAGGTGTAGTTAAATTAACTAGAGATGATTTTTTTATTTGTGTATATTTTGAAACTTTTATGTATTGTTCTTTCTGTGCAATATCAAAAGTAAATATGATTTTTTTTTATAACCATGCAATTTTGTGAATTTATTCCAAAATTAATATTGATCGACTGCCATGTTTTATCAATTGACATATCGTCTAAGCTAGCCAAGGGAGGCAATCTACCTTTTAGAGAATTGTCTCCCTTGGTTAGTGATGGTGGAAAAATAATAACTGAGCCTTGTTGAGAGAAAAAAAATGTGAAAGTTTAGTATAATTTTTTTTTATCATGTATGCAGTCTTATAAATGCTAGAGAACTTGTGATTTTTATCAAACAATGCCAACGAGTGAAATATTAAAATGCTGAACTCCATAAATAGCAATTGTCCCTGATTACAATGTTTTTGTATTATGTTGGTTGTTAGATTTTACAAGCTATGAAGGTTGTTCACGAGAGTTAGAATTGTAGACTTTTGTTATGTTTAATATATATATATATCTATCATCTAGTCTTGCTTTCAGTGCTATGGAATTGCTAATCTCTTGCTTGAGTTGTTGATTGCCAGTGATTGAGAGGCCTTCAAGTGAGAGGCTAGGGAATTGCTCAGTTTTGTAGAGAGATGCTTCTTAGAAAATTTTTATATTCATAATGTTAAGCCTTTTATAAATGATAATTTTCTGTTCATAAATGAATGATGCTTTGGTCTATTAATTTAATGATTTTTTTTTAATAATGAAGATTAGGCATACCACAGATATAAATTATTTTTAACAAATATTTAGGATCCTTGTTTATTCCTGACACTGATGTCTGAATGACTGCCTGACTGCACAATACGGTAAATGTAGCTAGGGTCTCTTTCGATTATAACCCCTTACCCTTGTCAATAAAAATGCGAGATTAAAACATATACATATTTGTTCACTGTATCATGACAAGGTCTGGTTTCATATATTTTGTAAATGGAGCATTTTTATTTGCTTTTGAAGGAGATATGAATGTTATGCCTTTTGCTGTGTGCAATTTTTTTTTTTTTTTTTATATTTGCAACCTTTTATATTTTTAGGTACCGTTAAACTGAAATTTTTGAGCAGTAAAATGTTCCCTTTTCTTGAAATGCATAGAACTGTCTTAATTCAGTCATTTTATGAGTTATTTTATGAGTTCTTTAAATTGTAATTACCCAGTATTGCAGTTTGTATTACATTTGGTAACTGTAATTTTAATTATTCAATGAATATAACAACTTTAAGAATTTTCTTTTCTAGATATTACAGTGAATGAAGTGTAAATGTATGGGAAGGGAGGGAGATATAGTTATTCATCATGTTCATTTTTCAGTCATGCCACCAACTTCTGTTTAACAGTATAGACACATTGAATTTTCCTGAGCTAGCAAAGACAGTAATAAAGCTGGCGTTTTTATTGTCAAACTCTTCTGTTTTGGTATTTAAGTATTTAACTTTTAGTTTTGTAATTTCCTTCGATTTGTTTAATTCTCAACTTAAGTTATGCCAATTCCAATTGATTTCTCTCTCTCTCTCTCTCTCTCTCTCTCTCTCTCTCTCTCTCTCTCTTTGAGAGTTATCCTTCTTTGCACAATTCATTAAAATGTCATGTTTGTAGGTTAATGCAAATGCTTAACCATACAGGTATTATATAAATACATGTATTTTATCATAGACACATTTAATGGTATTAAATGTATTAACCACAAATTTACATGTATGTAACATGCGCGGATCCAGATATATTAGTATTTTTCCAGGGGGTCCGAGGCATATCCTCTGTAATTTTGCAATTAATGTAAATTTAAGAAATGTGATTTTTCCGAGGGGATGGGGTCTGGATCCACCCGACCCACATTCCCATAAAGATCTGCTCAGGGGCAACACATGTAGTGGTACATGTATTAACTATAAATGTACGAAGAAGTCCATCGCGGTTTGGTTATTGTATTGATATATTTTATTCATTTCCTGTTGGTCAGCGCTGCGAAGTCTTTCAAAAAGTTTGGCGTGGGGAGTGGATTTATTTAGCTCTTTCCGTGTGAACGGATTTGATACATGAAGACTAAGACTAAAAACTGGGGTGTTAATGTGTAACTCTCGAAGCTACAAAGATTGGGGGAATTATTCCAGGGCTTTGTTCAGCAGAGTGGACGTTCCAGACCTTGTCTGCCCAAGTCAAGATGCCCTAGCCCTTATCAGTGCTCGCTGTATTGTAGGACAACACCCCTCCCCAATGCATCCCCCAACACCCCACCCTCCTCAGGGTGATTTAACCTAGCTGCAGATCTGTAGCTCTCTGGTTGAAAAAATTCGGATAGACAAACCAGAGAGCTACAGTTCCAAGCGTTGTAAAAACCTCCGATTTACGCCGCCGTTTTTGTGTCGCTCGCTTCGGGAATTATATCCGACTTTAAAAGCATTCAACCGCCTAAAAAATTGGATTTATTAATGAAACATATTGTTTACCCTAACTATGCTAACTTTGTTTTCCTTTCAATGGTTCACAACGGCCATCCTTCGCCTTGGAATGTCATCGTTTTAAAAAACTCGCCTTATGACAACCATGTTTACCTAGTAGCGAGATCTCGGGTTCGTCGATTTACCCAAATGGACCCAAATTCAAGCGGAAAACAATTCTAATAAAATCCTCATAATTTAGGGAAATTTGGAAAAATAAAAGCCGAAGGTCCATAACAATAATTAAAATTATTTGAAAAAAGTTGTTTTATTTTTATATAATATATATATTTATATTATTTGAATATAATTACATACATTATATACTTTTACAAATCGAGATAAAATGCTCATCTTTATTTTTCAAAAACAATTTTTAAAGATATACTGAAATAATTTTAATTATTGTTTTGTACCTTCGGCTTTTATTTTTCCAAATTTCCCTAAATTATGAGGATTTTATTAGAATTGTTTTCCGCTTGAATCGCCATTTGGGTCGCCATTTGGGTCTTTATTTTTCTTAATAACGGCTAACAACCCCATGAAATGACTAAAACAAGTGATAATATTAGTAATAAGGATTTTATTATAATTGTTTTCCACTTTAATCGCCATTTGGGTCCATTTGGGTAAATCGACGAACCCGAGATCTCGCTACTAGGTAAACATGGTTGTCATAAGGCGAGTTTTTTAAAACGATGACATTCCAAGGCGAAGGATGGCCGTTGTGAACCATTGAAAGGAAAACAAAGTTAGCAGAGTTAGGGTAAACTATATGTTTCATTAATAAATCCAATTTTTTAGGCGGTTGAATGCTTTTAAAGTCGGATATAATTCCCGAAGCGAGCGACACAAAAACGGCGGCGTAAATCGGAGGTTTTTACAACGCTTGGAACTGTAGCTCTCTGGTTTGTCTATCCGAATTTTTTTCAACCAGAGAGCTACAGATCTGCAGCTAACCATGCATCGGACACATACCTTGGATCGGACAACTTTGTTTATAAATATACAAATAAATGTGCATGCGCTCATGTGTTGTTTCGTATATTCCTGAATTAGAACAAATGAAATTTATCATTATTAAGAATTTGACAGTCACATAGTTGTATTGCGAGAAAGGAAGGGATGTAGTGTTTGTTATTTACATTACGTATTCTAAGAGAGGTAACTCTATGCTATCCCCTACTGTGTTATGTTGGGTTATTGCCCCTTATTATGTGTGACGTTGTTTCCGGTTTGAATAAAGGTCTTCAATGACGAACCTGTTTTATTCATGGTCTAAATCTGGTTAATCCGTGTGCGTAGCATACAAGGACGCTACAATCCTTATTCACTATTTTCAATTTTTAATCATAAGGCTAGCCCAGTGTTTGTTTTATTAAACATTATGCATCAACAACTGTTCCTCGTTCGAGTCAATTCAAACTAACGAGCATTCGCAACTTTGTGTATGTCAATTAACAAACTTGATTAGTCAAGTCTTCTAATCGGAATTTCCATTTAATCAAGTGAATAAGCTCTAAGAAAAATTATCTAGAGCTAAACAATTATTTTAAGGTTTATTTCAGTGAAACTTTACATGAAAACAGTTAGATTTACCTCAGGAATGACGTACTAAATTGTATTGCGCAAGGTCACAGTAGCCGCATAACACAACGTTGCATCATCGTTTTTAACCTTTGAAAAAAAAAACAATTTGGGTCACACAAGGGACTGTCTCAAAAGCTTCATAATATAAATCAAATTGTATGAGATAAATAGAACATCTATAATTGTGTGATTTTATATTTGCTTTATCCAACTCGTTTAAATGGTTATATTCGCTCGGCAAGCCTCGCGAATATATACACCATTTCAACTCGTTGGATAAAGCAAATATAAAATCACACAATATAGATATCCTCTATATATATACATGATAATCAATCAAACTCTAATAGATCTATATAGGATATCTCATGATTTGCGATTGTATATGATTTTTGTCCAACGAGTTGTGTGTTTTCTATCCCCGAGCCTTGGCAAGGGGATAGAAAACACACAACGAGTTGGATAACAATCATATAAAATCGCAAATCATGAGATATTCTTTTTATCACATGTTTCACCTCATTTTTAGCTCACCTGAACCGAAGGTTCAAGTGAGCTTTTCTGATCACCCGTTGTCCGTCGTCCGTCCGTCCGTCTGTCTGTCCGTCCGTCTGTAAACTTTTCACATTTTCAACTTCTTCTCAAAAACCACTGGGCCAAATTTAACCAAATTTGGTACAAAGCATCCTTATGGAAAGGGGATTATAAATTGTTAAAATAAAGGGCACAGCCCTTTTCAAAAGGGAGATAATTGCGAAACAGTGAGTATAGGGTGCATGTCTTTAAAAATCTTCTTCTCAAGAACCACTGCACCAGAAATGCCAATATTTACACAAAAGCTTGTATATATAGTGAAGATTCTAAATTGTAAAAATCGTGACCCTCGGACCAAAACTGGGGCCCCAGGCGGGGTTCAACATTTAACATATATAGAAATGCATAGGAAAATGTTTAAAAAATCTTCTTCTCAAGAACCACTGCACCAGAAATGCCAATATTTACACAAAAGCTTGTATATATAGTGAAGATTCTAAATTGTAAAAATCGTGACCCTCGGACCAAAACTGGGGCCCCAGGCGGGGTTCAAAATTTAACATATATAGAAATACATAGGAAAATGTTTAAAAAATCTTCTTCTCAAGAACCACTGCACCAGAAATGCCAATATTTACACAAAAGCTTGTATATATAGTGAAGATTCTAAATTGTAAAAATCGTGACCCAAGGACCAAAACTGGGGCCCCAGGCGGGGTTCAAAGTTTAACATAGAAATACATAGGAAAATGTTTAAAAAATCTTCTTCTCAAGAACCACTGCACCAGGAATGCCAATATTTACACAAAAGCTTGTATACAAAGTGAAGATTCTAAATTGTAAAAATCGTGACCCAAGGACCAAAACTGGGGCCCCAGGCGGGGTTCAAAGTTTAACATAGAAATACATAGGAAAATGTTTAAAAAATCTTCTTCTCAAGAACCACTGCACCAGGAATGCCAATATTTACACAAAAGCTTGTATACAAAGTGAAGATTCTAAATTGTAAAAATCGTGACCCAAGGACCAAAACTGGGGCCCCAGGCGGGGTTCAAAGTTTAACATAGAAATACATAGGAAAATGTTTAAAAAATCTTCTTCTCAAGAACCACTGCACCAGAAATGCCAATATTTACACAAAAGCTTGTATATATAGTGAAGATTCTAAATTGTAAAAATCGTGACCCAAGGACCAAAACTGGGGCCCCAGGCGGGGTTCAAAGTTTAACATAGAAATACATAGGAAAATGTTTAAAAAATCTTCTTCTCAAGAACCACTGCACCAGGAATGCCAATATTTACACAAAAGCTTGTATACAAAGTGAAGATTCTAAATTGTAAAAATCGTGACCCAAGGACCAAAACTGGGGCCCCAGGCGGGGTTCAAAGTTTAACATAGAAATACATAGGAAAATGTTTAAAAAATCTTCTTCTCAAGAACCACTGCACCAGAAATGCCAATATTTACACAAAAGCTTGTATATATAGTGAAGATTCTAAATTGTAAAAATCGTGACCCAAGGACCAAAACTGGGGCCCCAGGCGGGGTTCAAAGTTTAACATAGAAATACATAGGAAAATGTTTAAAAAATCTTCTTCTCAAGAACCACTGCACCAGAAATGCCAATATTTACACAAAAGCTTGTATGTATAATGAAGATTCTAAATTGTAAAAATCGTGACCCTCGGACCAAAACTGGGGCCCCAGGCGGGGATCAAAATTTAACATAGAACTACATATGAAAAATGTTTAAAAAAATTTCTTCTGAAGAACCACTTCACCAAAAATGCCAATACATACACAAAATGTTGTATATATAGTGAAGATTGTAAAAATCGTGACCCCCGAACAAAAGTGGGGCCCCAGGAGGGGTTTAGATTTTAACATATATAGGAAAATGTTTTAAAATCTTCTCAAGAACCATCGTGCAACTGTTTGGGATATTACTATGCATACATGTACATCCTTAAATAATGTAGATTCAAAAAATTGTAACTCCCGGACAATTGATGGGCACCAAGAGGGGTTCAAAATTTAAACATTTTAAAAAACAAAGGAAAAGTTTAAAAATTTTCTTCTCAAGAACTACAATGTTTTAGTTCGTGGAATATCTATGCATGCATCCTTCGCTTATGTAGATTCCTATTTCGTAAAATCGTGACCCCCGGACCAATAATGGGGCCCCAAGATGGTGTCAAAGTTTATTATAGAAATATAAAGGTAACAGGTTAAAAAATCTTCTTCTCGAGAACTACAATGCTTCAATTTGTGAGATTACTATCATGCATACAACCTTAGATAATGAAGGTTCGAGAGTTTTAAAATAGTGACCCCTGGACTAATACTAGGGACCCAAGATGGGTTTAAAGTTAAATGTAGAAGTACCGGTATATATGGAAAATGTTTAAAAATCTTCTTTTAGAGAACTACAATGCATCAATTTGTCAGATAACTACGTAAGCACCCTCAAATAGTGTAGATTCAAAATTATAAAAGCCGTGACCTCAATCTAATACTGGGGCCCCAAGAGGTGTTCAAAGTTTAGCAGAGAAATATAGAGGGAAAATGTTGAAAAATCTTTTTCTAGGGAACTATAATGCTTCAGCTTGTGAGATAACTATGCAAGCATCCTTAAATAATGTAGATTCCAAATAATTAAAACTTTAGCACTGGACTAATACTGTGGCCCCAAAAGGGGTTCAAAGTTTAACATAGAAAGATATATTGAAAATGTTTTTAAAAAGTTCTTCTCGAGAACTATAATGCTACAGTTTGTGAGATTACTATGCAAGGATCCTCAAATTGTGTAAACTCTAATGTAGTGGAACCAAGAGTTATCTTTCTTAATGTTCTGTACAGTCTGAGAGTTATTCCTCTTGAAGTGGAACTCTTCTACGTTCAGTTTTTCAGGTTGTGTACGTGCGGTCCCACCGCAGTGCTACACATTTTCATTCCTATTTTACTATTTATGTTGTTCAAGCCAACCATAAACCTCGGACCATTACTGGGTCCCCAGAAAGGGGTTCAATGTTTAAAATAGAAAAAGCATATGCTACGAAATGTAATGTTACAAGGAACTGCTGTTCAGGTGAGCGATGTGGCCCATGGGCCTCTTGTTTTGGTTTAATCTTAATTTTTTTCTATAAAATTATAATTGTTAGCCGCACAACATATTTACTACAGGACGTCAACAACTTAACGCTCGGAAAAAAGTTCCTTAAAGATTAATATACAAACATTTAATTTTTGAGCATATTTTTATAAATTCTTAGAAAAAAATAAAGAAGATGGGGGAAGAAGATGGCACAAATGCCCATTCGGTTTAGTAGTGAAATACAATTTTGAATTTATGTTTCCCCAATTAAATCTATTCAAATAAATTATAATAAAACTTTGCAAAGGCAAAATTTCTAACTATAGTCAGTTTTTAATATACATGTATTTAACAAAAAATAAGAAAAAAAAATATTGTCGGAAATTACGGTGGTATCGAACCCGTAACTTAAAAACCCTAGATATATAAGGTTAGCTTATGCCAGGTGCTCTAACCACTGAGCCATTTCAGACACAATTAACAAAGTGGGCTTTTTAAATATTATGTGTGACTAAGGTCACGAACTACCGTACTTGTATTATTTTTTCAAAACGTTCAATTGTTGGGATACAAAATGATATTTTTAATGTATAGTGGGTCATCTCTCCACGTCTTTGTTGATTGAAATCGGTTTGTTTTCCAATCGACCTTAATTAGACTATGAGAAAAATATGCAGCAAAGACCCACTCTATAAAAGAAAATGCCCTGAAGTTCTAAAAAATGACAGTATTTGCAGGTTTTGATACGTACACGCCTGTTTGAGTCAACATATTCCAAGTATTGAACATACCTATAGGTTAAAAATCAATAATTCGTTAAATATATATTGTTTTCAATGATTTAAAAAAAACCATCAGATTTATTGATACTTTAATTTTTCAGTAGCCTGTCCAACCGCGTATGGGCATTTTACACGCCTTATCCACCCATCTTCTTAGCATTAAATGCTTCTCATTTATAACTCGACACTTTTCAAATGAGTTGTTTTGTTACTTTTTCATTCTACGTTAATAATCCGCCTGAAGCTACGTAATGTTTAGTTATGACGTCACCTGGCGTAAGAACACACAGTGGAATATAAAAAATTTATCCCATGAGTGATTTCCTGCGCATATTAAGATAAACATGTGATAAAATAATGAATCAAACTTTAATAGATCCAATAATTAATCAAACTTTAATAGATCTTATAACATTAATGAATCAAACTCCATTAGTTCTAATACTGATGTGTGTTGTTGACAGTTTTGAAACTTCAAAACTATATAACAGAAAAAAACTAGCGCACTTCAATATAATTTATTTCATTTCAAGTGTGTCGCCAGTTTCTTAATATATCCGGAATTTCATTAACGTATATTTACTCCATATAAAATGCATGCCTAAAAGTAACAAATACAATGCATGTACATTTACCATAATAGCGAGCACAGCTCGCCAGCGCGCGCCGGTGTAACGAAGAATATTGACCCGGGTTGAAAATTGACCCGGGTGTCATTATTCCACGTTGAATATTGAGACCAAAGGTGTTGAATAAAGACCCTAATCCGTTGAAAATTGACCCGCATCGTGGAATTTTGATCATGAAACCGGTTCAAAATTCAACAGCAAAGAAGCACAAATTAACGAATCAATTTTATAACTTGAGTTTATTTAATTAAAAATTATCAATTTTTATATATTTATTCTTTAGATATACATGTTCACATGTTTCAACGGGGGGGGGGGGGGGGGGGGGGGGGGGGGTACATGTAATAACTATTTTATTCATAATAAACTTTTCGCGTATAATTGCTGTGTGTGATATCTATATATTTTTAAAGAAATATATGTTTTTAATAATACATGTATTAGTATACATGGTTACACGTTAAAATATTCAATTCAGTAAAACTCTTTTTTTAATTTGCTGGAAAAGTGTACAAATATAAATAATTTTTAAAAAATTACAATACGTCATATTATTTAATTTTGGTTTTACGTTCACCCAGTAAATTGAAACTTTGATATTGTTCATTGTAAATTTTCTGAGTGGATGTAAATAAAAAAAATTACAGTATGTCATATTGAGCTTTTTGTGTTTGCACCCACTCAGTTTGTTAAAACTGTGACTGTCTAAATTTTGTATTCACACCCACCCAGCCAATAACAGTTTACAAAATGAAGATATGCTAACATGATTGTACTCTTTCATGAACAATGCTGTTGTAACTATACCTTGAAAGCCGAATTTTGGTGTTTTATTTGTTCCGTTAGAATAACTTTTGATGTAACTAAATATCATCAAATCGCTAATTTTTCTAGGCATTAACAATTCTGCTTCATGGAATCTGTAGCAAGTTAGCAACCTAATTTTTGTACAGGATGACAATAAAATTTTGCTTTAAAGTAAACTGCTTTGATCACAAAAATTTATCATAAATTTACTAACAGTAATTGTTTTCGTCAATGAATTGGTAAATTGCATTTTGTGAATAGAAATAAGTAGTAGAAGATCATACAGCAGCGTTGGAGTAGATGATTGACCTTCCTATCACAGCCACCTACATTATTAATTTAATTTAAACGTGTTTAATGTGTATATTATGTGTATATAAGACATGAGGTACTTGAATATTAAATAATTATCTGAATATTTATCATGTATGATTGTATGACATATTGTTGGTAGACATGTTCACTCACACCTATATTAACAAACATATCACCTTCATTTATACCTGCAGAGATACAAACATAATGAGATTTTCATGATCCAGCCCATTTGAAAAGAACAGTAAATAAAAGGGAACTATATATTAAGTAAATATACAGGTATAATACTTAAATTTAAACAGTGTACCTTAAGAGAATCAAAAACGCTTTGGAGATCTAATATAAGTATAAACATGGGGAACAATTTTACAATTTTATCTATATGAAAAATCAGAACTACCACAAAGTATATAGTTCATATAAAATGGTACACTAATGTCAAAAAGTTGTTTAAAAAGTTCGTCTTTTTGTTGAGTGTATCTTGGATATCCAGGGGAAAAATCACATTTCCTTCAGATTCAGACCCACAGTATAAACATCGATTCACATCAGAAAAAAAATCCTTAAATAAGTAAGCTTTACTAGCTTTATTCCGTAATTGACGTAAAATAATATTTCCTATTATCTTAACTGAAAGGTTTGTAAACTCTAGGTATATTTTGTTTTTTAAAGTTTTGACTTAATAGAAAGATAAAGTTAATGAAATTTTCTATATTCCATAATTTACATGTAGACGGAGCAAAGCTATTGTAATAAGTATATAGTGGTATATAGTAAAAAAGCTAATTCGATCTATGATTATATGCATGTTCAGTAAGAAAATATGATTGAATTCAATCTAACATATCTTGTGGTGCTAAACCATTTATATTCTTGTAGAATATAATTAGTTTATGGTTATCCCTTCGAGATTGCAAGGTTTCCAAATTAAGCTCACTATATAAAATTATTTTAGAAGAATTAACTCTGATCCCTGTCACTGTCCTGGTTGCTTCAATTTGTACATGTTTAAGCAATTCGGATTTTTCCTTGATACAGCTGCTCCAAACAACATATCTATCAGTTGTATACTTTTCGCATACCTTTTTAATGTATATACCATTAATATAATTAGATCAACCATCCTCCGACTGTATATTTAGATGCAAACCTACTTTTTTTTAAAATTGATAACATTTTTGCTGTAGAGGGTATATGTTTTTAATTTTGAGAAAATATATTACGTCAGTTGCCTGTGTTTCTAATTTACAGGTAAATAATAGAATTGAAAACTCAAAATAATAGAAATAAATTGCATTTTTAAGAAGAACCATGACTGTATATGCAGAAAATTGGATGGTGCTTCAATAAAGTTAATCAGACAAGTTTATGAAAAATCATTTTTAAGTCGTAGAAAATTATAAACATGTGTAAATATGTATATGCTGTATATATACGTATAAAAAAAACCCAGTATATATGAAAATTGTTGAATTGCCTTAAAAGTGACGGACAATATGTTTGTTAGATGTATTTATCAGAGACTGTGACAAGTTTAAACTTTAAATTCTGTCACATGAGGGAATGAAAACCATGGCATCTATGTCAAAAAATATTCTAGCCCTACCCGCCTGCTCCATTCCGAAGCAAACGGTCATCTTCTTAGCTTTTATACATAGTATTGTAATAATAAATGGGTATCATATTTTCAATCTAAAAACTAAATGATTAATTGGACATATCAGCCGAAAAGAAATTAGCCACGTCCGCATATGTATTGGACAGTATGTACATTTTAAAACTGAAACTTTCAAATGTGTGCATGATTGTACATTTAAACCGTGTAGAGTAAGTTCCAGTTCAGATCAAAACTCTGAGGTTTGGGTCAATTCTCAACAGGATCAATTTTCAACGGGTCGAGGACATCAGAGTTTAGAAAAATCTTTCTCATACCGTTGAAAAATGACCCCGGGTATAAATTTCACGATTTTGGTCTCAATTTTCAACGTTGAAAAATGACCCCCCGGGTCAATATTCAACGTTGAAAAATGACCCCCGGGTCAATTTTCAACCCGGGTCAATATTCTTCGTTACACCTGTAAGCTCTAAGAACCAGTGGGCGCGGGGAAAAGAACGAGCTAAACTTACAGATTCATCAAACAATTTTTTTGTCTATGTCCCGTATTGCTCTCTATACTCTGTCCCGAGTTTTTGCTTCCATCACTTTTTGCTTGATATTTCAATAATAGTAAATACCTTTGTGCTCAAACAACGTTCATCTGCTAATATGAAAAATGTCCAGATTATCTGTTTTGAAAAGCCCCCTCTACCGCTTCAGGCTTCAATACACATCCCAAAATTGAAAGTCTACGGAGAGTTTGCATTGCAACCGCCATTAATAAGCCCGGATGATAACGTTAAAAAATTGCGCGAGGTATCCCGAGTACTTCCGAATGGAGAAAAGTTGTAAACATTTCCCATTATAAATCTCTGTAAGAAAATTGATTTCGTTTCTGTGAAATTTTATGAGTGAAAATGGATAATTGTTCAATGACGATATCTTGGATATATTCCCTTTCATCGATTTCAATTGTACATGTATTTCTTTAATTCATAGGTATGTGTATTTTTATTAAAAATCATCATTAATTGATGGAAGCAATATATATACTATAATGTTTTCACCCGTTGTGCTATGCCAAAAATAGCCGACATTTAACTCGTAATTTACGGTGTCTTGAGGTTTTAAGACACTTTTTGAGTACCGCACAAGCTTTGCCAACATTTCAGGAAATCATTTGATTACGGTATAATATCGGTCAAGTAACCCCAGTACACTGATGCATTCCATATATCTCGCATGCATATATCTTGTTAGCTTATGGTTTTTTAAGTAAACTGTTAGTCAAGACAAGCTTTGTCGATTTATCTTCGAAAAGAAGTTGTTGTTTGTTTGTTTGTTTTGTTTTTGTTTTTTTGGGGTTTTTTTTTTGGGGGGGGGGGGTGTTGTTGTTGTTGTTTTGTCTTTGGAAACGCCCCCTGGATCTCATCTTCCCAAGTCAAGGGTTTCTGATCCGCTCCGCTTTATGTAGAGAGGAGCGGATCAGAAACCCTTGACTTGGGAAGATGCCTGGATCCATGATAACGCAGAGTCTGTATACAGAGAGCTATTTAAACACAACCATTAATTGGAGCTCCGACTGCTTACAGACGGTGGTTCGGTCAAGTACTCCTCACATATACAATGGTTGACAAAGCAGCAGAGCTTTATCATGCTGTGTGTGAAAATAATGCGGACAAAATCCTAGAACTTCTGGACAGCGGGGCCAATCCGAATGAATATTATGACGACATGGAGAACATCAGTTCAAGCTCCATCCTCCATGTCTGTTGTGGAAAAGGACATCTCGAGTCGATTCGGGTCCTCGTGGACAGAGGGGCCGACATCATGTCACGTGACAAATGGCGGATGTCACCACTGATCCACGCCATCATGCCCCAGTTTACGGAAGTGGTTGAATTCCTGGTAACAAGATGCCCGGATGTTGTCAATATGTGCGATAAATTTGGTAAAGCTCCATTACATTATGCCATTGAGTCAGACTGTGTGGCAATGGTGAACTTGTTGATTTGTAATGGCGCGGATGTAAACATTGGGACAATGAAAGGAATTACCCCTCTCATGTTGTTGTGTTCTAAATCTGATGTACAGAATATGACTCAGAGATGATGCGTCTACTGATAAACCATGGAACCTTAGTTAACTTGAGGGACTTGGCGGCCAAACGCAGTGCTTTACAAGTATATGTACTATAAGCATACGCTAATATCGTCAATCATTTTTATAAATGTAACTTTCGTCACAATTTTCTGTTGTAACATTATTTAACGGATTTACAGAACCTTAAGGAGGCTGGATGGTCAATAAAATGCCTATTTACTTTAAGATTTCAATTATCCTGATATTTTGGCCGGCATAAACAATTAGATATAAATCCAAAATATTTTGCTCTCAAATTTAATATTTAGAATTTTAAATATTTTCTTAGAGGTCTCTGCCCAAGGAGATTTATACAGTATTAAAACGGTCATGAACATCCAATCCAGTCCCTATTTTTACACAACGCACATTTTTCAGTATGCCGCTCTTAAGCTGAAAGTTGAAGCGGTCCAGATTCTGCTAGAGGCGGGCGGTGACCCAAATACTCTGGACGGGGCCGGGGGAACTCCAATGACTAACGTGATCCGCCAGTGTGTGAGAGCTGACGGGACCATCCGTACCGACGACTGTCTGACCATTGTCCTGATGCTACTCCACGCCGGAAGTGATGTCAACATGACAACCTGTGAGGAATGCTGTCCGCTCATGGGGGCCTCGATTTTGAGGTGCCCGACTTTGGTCAAGTTTTTCTTGGATCATGGCGCGAATCCCGGTATTCGATGTAAGTTGGACATGCATTTTTTCATGATTAAACCATTCTAAAACCGTCGTCAAAAATAAAGTGACTTTAATGTCACTGGATTTTATTTGGATCCTTATATCAATCTCTATAATTCATGTTAATTTTTTTTAAGTTGACCCTTAAAGCTTACATTTCTAATATATAAGTTTAATTAATTTAATATATTTTATTTTGAAAAGTTCAAAATATTAAATATGAACCCTTTACATGTATCTAACCAATATGTCACGTAGACTTATATAATTATATAATATCGTCATGAGGCAATAATAATGGATATTTATGAGAACAATTCTTGTTGTTTCCTTTGAAATGAAACTGATTAACGATAAATTTAAAGCATAAAGTGGTCAATTTTAGTTGCCTGTGGAATAACTCCCATTCTGCCAGCCGTTTGTAACCACGACACCCAGACGATCAGACTTTTGCTTGAATACAACAGTCCTATCAATCTCCCAGGCCGAATCGTCAGGCGGAGAGAGGAGTTCTACTTTGATCCCTGTGAGCTGGCCATCCACTTGGGTTTCTTTGACGTAGTGGAACTGTTATATGATTATGGCTATAACCTATCGAAGTACCCGTATCTAGTTGATCCTATGGGCACTATTGATACTCCTGCGGCGCTCAAAGAAAATACCCTAGCTCTAGGGCAGCTATGTTCGCTAGCATCTAACCCTCATTCGTTGTTTAAAGTTTCAGCTCTAACTATTCGTAAAGTTTTACAGAAGAATTTACACGACAAAGTCAGACTGTGACCTCTGCCATCATCTTTACAGGAAGACTTGCTTTGTTTAGCTGCTCACTGACAAAAAATAAATAAATAAAACAATGGTCAATGAAAGCCTTGTCATGAATTAACAAAAACTTATATATAAATTACTCAATTGACAATTTTGAAGCACCCCCAAAAAATACATTTGTAAGAGTTTGCCTTGTTGATACCATGTTATGAATATTATTTTGATTGATTCGTAATGTTATTACAGACAAAGGCATGTTAAGTTGTTTGTTTTTACATGTAAGTGTATAATTGACTTATCATATTTCTTTTTGAACATATGCATTTATATGTATCACCCATTTGTTTTGAAGGACATCTAGCGATATTGTTGAATAAGGAAATGTTGCTTTCGGTAAATATAAACAAGAAAATGCTTTCTTTGACGATTCATGCGGGCTATGAAGGTAACGATGATTGCAGAAAAAATTAAATGACCCGCTGACGCGGGTTAAGTATTTTTTTTTGTAATGTCGCCACGTTCATATCCCTCATAACTCACCAAAAGAAAGCATTTTATTATTTCAATAATCATGACCTTTAAAAGAGACCAATCTTCCCATATTGTTTGTACTTATATTCTGTGTGGGATATAATACACTAAATGGACTGAAGTAAATAAAATTGAATTTTGACTGGATATTGTTTTAAACATAAATCTGCATAATTGCATATCAGATGTAACTATAGTTTGTAAGACTGATACCCCAAAAGTTTTGAATATATCGAGGAACCAATCTCCGTAACGGTGAGGTTACAGAAAATCTTGTTTACCAAAATATGTTACATTCTTCTATCAGTTGATGTCGCTCAAGGTTTGAAAAAAGCTAAATGTACCCTACATCTTTGTATTTTAATATAATAAATATTTAATTGAATTGAATGCTGAAAAAACAATAATAGCAGTCATACTTGTTGGCTGTATATTTGTTTTCGATTGAATGCGATGGATGTGAATTTTAAAACGAGAGTGGCCTAATTGTTACAAATAACATGTAAAATACCGTACACTCTGACTGACAGTTTTCATCCAAATAAAGGAGTTATCTCTCTTTGATAAGCAATAATTCATTGAAACGTGCATTAAAATACATTGAAGATCGTCTTAATAAAAACCTGGTTTCCTAATCATGATTTATTCAGCTTAGTTTTAGAATTCTATCTCCGTAGATTTTTAGTGCCTCATCAAGAGGAGCATGGTAAAGCTGTACATACCTATAGAATATATATACATGGTATACATACATGTATGTATATATATATATTCTACATAAGCAAGTAACTCAACCTAAAGTACAGAATCTGTTTTTTGTATACTTAACTTTTTCTTAATTATAAATGACAGGTTTTATCTATAAATTCATACTTTTAAAAAAAATAAAAATTCAGTTCAATTTACTTTCTTAAATGAATGGAAACAAAAAAAATTTGAAACTTTCCTAAGATTTAACCTATGTGTGTTCCTAAGATTTGACGTAAGAATGTTCCTAGGCAGGCACGTAGCATCGATTTTGAAAGTGTGTGGGGGGGGGGGGGCAGACTCATCCAAAAAATCTTGACAAGCAAAAAAAAAAAAAAAAAATAAGGGAAATGGCAGTTTCCCAAAATCTTCAAAATCCTAATCCGTGGAGGGGGGGGGGGGGGGGGGCAGGGGGGGGGGGGGTTGGCGTAGATTTATAAATTGTTACTTCGATTTCTCTCATGTCTGTTCCAAATTTTATACATACTCCCAAAAAAGTGGGGGGGGGGGGGGGGCAACCCCATGATAATTCAATTTTTACCATGTAAATTTAAGAAAACTATTTGGTGCGAGAAAAAGTGGGGGAGGGGGGGGGGCAGGCCCTCTCCCCCTGATGCTACGTGCCTGCTCATTTAGAATTAAGTGGACAGAATGTAGGCTATGCTTGTCCACCTCTCGAAAAAAAATGTATTATAACACTATGCTTCGTTTGTCTGCTAAAACAAATGGTACATAGATAAGACTTGATGAATAATATTGAATACTTATTAAACGATCACTATCTTATAATGGAGCCCTGCTCCAACATCAGAATCACCGACCCTGTAGCCATAACTTGGTAGAAGCCTCCTCATTTATCATCAGCATTTGCTTGTTTATCCACTGATTGTCCAACAGTTGACAAAGAAGAGTTTGTTAAAAAAAATATGAATTGTAAAATTTTTACCCCAAAACATTATGGCCCCTGGGGATGGTAGTCATGAATTGCACAATTTATGCTCCACTATAAAATATATTGTATAAACTACAAAAAGAATATATTATTATACGATTTATTAAGTAAAAAGTAAAAGAATTCAATCACATTTTTATAAATATTGTGCCCCGAGAGGTTTTAACCGCATTTAATGTCTGCCTATAGCATGTCATGATGTTGTTGGATCAGCACATGAAAGATTAACGATCTAATATATATATATAAAGACTAACTGCCGAAATAACTTACGAGTGAGCATTCACAATCAAATCAAAACTAGATCCTCCACGCTCTCGTCAAATACGGTAGCGTGAAGGATCTAATTTTAATTTGATTGCAGGCACGTAGCATCGTTTTTGAAAGTGTGTGTGTGTGTGTGTGTGTGTGTGGGGAGGGGGGGGGGGAAGCAGACTCATCCAAAAAAAAAAGCAAAAAAAAGGGGGGGGGGGTGTTACCCAAATCCTGAAAATCCTAATCCGTTGGGGGGGGGGGGGGGGGGTTATACTTTTCACTTCAATTTCACTGTTTATTTCCTTATTTTCAATTCAATTTTTACAGGGTCACAGAAAAGTGGGGGGCCAACGTTAATTCAAAATTCTTTCACTTTTTGTTCATGTAAATAACAATAAAACTCATACAGAAGGACGAGAAAAAAAATTTCAAATGACTTCTTCAGATAAAAAACACATAGAGATAAATGATGTTTATTAATTTTAATCATAGCTTGTTTTCTTTGTGATATATACGTTTGTTGTTTATTTATTTTTTTTTTTCAATAAAGGCAATAACTAGAATCCGTTACAGGTGCGGATCCAAAATTTTAACTATTTTAAAAAACCAATGAAAATGAATTTCTTTATACTACAATGTACAATTACCTTTATTCAATATTGTGGAAATGAACTTGACAACAGGGAATGTTTATCTATTAAAAAAAGAAAATGAACAGCATATCAAAACATCAGCATATTTTGACCCCCCCCCCCCCCCCATTTTTTTTGGTGGTATTGTTAGGCTACATAAAATTTGCAAATTTATAAATGATTTGCAACATATTCTTGTATACATTTTATAGTCTGTCTCATGTTACAGTTTTCAGCCATTTTTTATGAATTTTAAAGATAATACCGGTACAAATACCTGACAAATTGAAACAAGGGGAAAATTATAATTTTGTCATTCACAATTTGATTCTTCACTATTTTTACCTGGAAAAATTAACATGAAAGAAAACAAATTAATAACGGAAAATTTTTAAATCTTTCTTCATTCCGAAGTAGTTGGGACACCTTCCACACATTTTCAACTTACTCGTCTGGGTACTCTTCATTTTGGTAATTTGGTAAAAAAAAAAAAAAGGTATTATGATTGATTGATAATCAAAATATTTTTTAAAAAATGGTGGAAGCAGAGACTTTTGACAGGGTATAATACATAACTGTGTGTTTTTATATTTTCCCTGAACAATGTATTTTATTAAAATAAATATTTCAGAAATGCCAGGTTCTGGTCAAAAACACTATGGCTGTTTCAACTGTCCTAAAAGAGTAAGACAGAAGGATAGGCACATAATATCGTCTAGAAATAGATCTTTTATTGCCAAATTAACAGGAAGGACTCCATCACACAGTGACTTTCTCTGTAACAAATGCAGATGTATGTGCCACCATCACATCAAAAAGAAAACCAGTATCCCCAGCAGGGTACAGCAGGTTCCAGCACAATCCACTGAAGCTCCTCCATTCCGAGTCCTCCATGCATTCCTCTCCCATTTCCCAGCACATCTAGAGGACATGCTTCATGCTGCATCTGCAAGCGCCAAGGTCCAAAGCTGGTTGTCGTCCCAGTAGGTGTAAGACATCACATCTTCATCACTAAAGAGGTCATCATCCCTGCTGGAGCTCGCTGCTGTCCAAACCACCTACAACAGAACATAGAAAATCTCAATCCTTTATCTGATTCTACTTTGTTTAATAAATCAGGAATCACAGAACTAGTTAAGTTTTTGCGGAATGTGGTTTTAAAGAAGGAGAGGACAAGATTAGACTTTGATAGCCGTGGGAATCTTGCTCAACAGATTACCAAAGTCTGCTTGGAATTCCAAAAACAGCCTTTGAGAACTTACTGAAGTATGTTGAGGGGAAAGTGAAGGTCACTCCAGTAAGAACAGTGCAGACAACCTTAGCCATATTTCTAATGAAATTAAGAGGAGAGGAGTCAAATCGAATTCTGTCCACTCTATTCAACCTATCCAAATCCAGTGTACATAGAGGTGTGAAATCAATACGAACAGCACTGATGAATGGTGGATTTGTAGCCGAAAATCTGGGATTTGGACATGTTACCAGGGAACAGATAATTCAGGAGCACACAAGACCTCTGGCCCAGATGATTCTTGGTGATACAGTTTCCCAGCCATCAATACTTGTCCTTGATGGTACTTATATAAATATACACAAACGTGGCAATTTCAAGTTTCAACGACCATAGGGGCCAAGCCCGTTTTAACATTAATTTCAATGTATCCATACTTTATTTATGGTTACATTGAAATTAATGTTAAAACGGGCTTGGCCCCTGTGTCAACGACAGTCATTCAGTCTTCACAAAGGACGGCCACTGGTGAAGCCAATGATTATTGTGTCCACAACAGGTTACTTTGTGTCAGTACTGGGTCCTTATATTGCTAGAAACAATGATGCTACAATCCTTAACCACATAATGCACAGCAACCTTGAGGACATTCGGAGCTGGGTACAGGAGGAGGACATATTTGTGGTTGATCATGGATTTAGGGATTCCCTGGACTGTCTGGAGCAGATGGGGATTAATGCCAAAATGCCTTCATTCCTGAACAAAGGCACAGGGACCAAGCCCGTTTTAACATTCATTTCAATGTAACCATTATGGTTACATTGAAATTAATGTTAAAACGGGCTTGGTCCCTGTGAACAAAGGAGATAAGCAGATGTCTACAGAAAATGCAAACACCAGTCGATAAGTGACAAAGGTATGGAATATAATTAGTATCAATATATCTTTCAATATAAGATATATTTGTAAAATAAATTAATGCATGTAAATAACCTACTAATCTAAATACCGGTAGTACCATTCATGTTTAAGTAATAAAAGAAAACCCTATTAATAATTACGACTATATGTTCCATATTATATTTCACAGATACGTTGGGTTGTTGAGTCTGCTAACGCTAGGATCAAGCAATGGCGTTACCTAAGACACATCCTACCTTCCAGTCAAATTCCCTACATTGGTGACTTTGTCAGGATTGTATGCGCCATTTGCAATAGGCAAGTTATTACTAAATAATATAAATATATAAAAATAATATATATAAAAATCTACAGGGTCTTTTATTTATGAATTTATCAAAACTAAAACTTGCTAGACTTTAATAAATTTTTAATAAATATTTTTTTTAAAATTGAGTATCAATTATACATGTATTTCTATTATTTTGCTATGAATATGTAATACAGTTATATCAAATAGATCAGGGATTTTTCTTCTTACAACTTTTAAGCCTTGTATTTTTTTAAATACAGTTTAGTTAAAAAATACACACATGATATACTCATTACTTACTTCCATTTTACTTTCAGATACCTAAAACCCCTTGCTAGTGGAGACACTGAAGAAGACCAGGTCCTTGGTGCAAAAATGGTTTTTCTCTCCAAGCAAGTAAATACCCTTCAGTATCATATACATGTAGAAGAAAACCATCTGGACAGACGATCAGTATGCTGGAAGGAGATTGATGACTTACTGGACTTTCCAACCATGGATGAGGAACAACTTGGAGCCATCACATGCGGTGTATACCAATTGCGTCTATCACCATCCTATGCCCAAGAACATGTAGAGGGAGAATGCAGCATCAAAGTCCACAGAGAGGAGCCAGGCCTTCTTCGTGTAAAACTGCAGAGTCGTCACGTGTCATCAAGATCCTACCTATTGTGGATACAGTATGGTGAGGGTGAAGTCAAGGCTTGGTACTGCAAGTGCAGGGCTGGTGCTCGTGTTGTGGGTATGTGTTCCCATGTTGCTGCCATCCTTTGGTATCTGGGACATGCTCGCCATCAAAGAGATGAGAAACTGGGAGTGCGAGACTGGGGGGAGTTTGTTGATGATGCCACACTGGTGGATGACTCTGACAGCTCCAGTGAAAGTGATGAAAGAGGAATAGATGTGTGACAAGTATGTCCAGTTTAAGTTGTACATTTACCTGAGTGTACAGTTCTGGGTTTTTCTCATTGTATGTTGACTTTGAGAAACTAATGTTTTGTTTCATTTTTTAATCTGTACTGATATATGAGAGAGAGAGAGAGAGAGTATTTTATTGATGAGAGTGAGAGAGAGTTAAATTTCACTTGTATCATGCATAAACAATTGATATGTAAATGATTCAATGTATTATTTCTGCAGCAATTTAATGTTTTATTACTCAAATACTTTGTTGATATAATTGTAATAACTGTAATGTCAGGAAAAATGCATGTTCATACATATCCTGTTACTCCTGTAATTAATTTTTATAAGCTATATAATCAACCATGACCTACTGGCATTTGATTTATTCATCTTTCCTCGCAAATATTATCTATATCAATTGAATACACATCATCGTTGTTATTAGTTATTTCTGGGTTATGGATAATATAATGATTAAGAATTAGTATATGTTTTGTTTTATTTATCGACACTGACTGACTTGATCAGTAAGCTTATAAAAAATAACCTACTAGCTATAAGCTTCATAAGAAATAGACAAATTAAATTAAGAAAATATCGATGTTAAAATACTTACACTTCTCATGTGAATTGTAGCTAGAATACTGATGATCGCTGCAAATGTTGTTGTCAAAAACTCCCGAGTAAATTCGAGTCGACAATGTTTTTACAGGAAGCGGTGTCGATTCAGTTCGTTACTGTGCACATACGTGTATGGTCCATGTGTGTCAATTAAGAGCACCCAGAAGGATAATTTGAATAATTTATTGAGTTTAAAAACTGATTACAGATTAATCCTTTCTAATTATACATTCTGAATAAACAAATATTTTAATTATTATAATTGAGATTATAATTGCTTTTTAGTGCATCAGCCATGTTTATCTACCCTCGATATAACATGTTAACCATATTGTTATTTGTAATTTTACCGCAGCATATTGCAATAGACAAAATTATTAACACATTTATTTATTTTGATTTCCCTGCACACATATCTTTCAATCATTTGCTGAATAATGCATATGCAATTATGCATGTACACAGCACTGTGCATCGTGATCATTTTCATGCAAATAAGCCGACTTGACAATTTATAACACCATATTTAACAACGTTATACAAGAAAACAATGAGATATATATATAAAAAAAAAAACATTTCCGGGAAGCACGTATTCTAGAGAGTATATAATGGTACAATTTTCAATATTTGAAACTAGGCCAATTTTCATGGTTTGTGGGTCGAGTTCTTTAAGAAAAATCTGCGCTGCGTGAAAAAGTGGGGGGGGGGGGGGCAGGCCCCTCCCCACCCCCACCCCACCCCACCCCCGATGCTACGTGCCTGGATTGGGGCATTCATAACTTAGACGTTATATGTTGCAACATTTACTGGCATCACTGAAATATATATATATATATATATATATATATATATATATATATATATATATATATATATATATATATATATATATATATATATATAATATATAGTTCCTCTTTTATAGAGACAGAGGACCAGTCAACAGACAGACAGAACAGACGACAGTAGACGCGATGGAGTCGGAGAAAAACTAGGTCTGGAAGAAGAGATATAGAGACCTACACATCAGGGAGTTTAATTTTATATACCAACTCATAAGATTGGAGTCACAAAAGTGTTCTTCCGATCACACACATATGATAACATCAATTCATATGTCAAACGTTATGTTGAAGTTCATAAGCCAGACTTCATTTCTGTCGGCTAGTTCATGTTTATCATGATACTCATCAACCTTTTCAATTTAATTCAGATGAATAAGATTATCTTAACTGTCCTTTAACAATTAACTACATGTAGCACGAAGTATCATGCGCGGATCCGGGGAGGGGGGGGGGGGGTACGAGGGATATTTTTTGACAAGCGCTTAACCTGTTAACGCTTGTTTCATACAGTAGGCTAGTTTTTCTATTGTGTATAGAAAATAGACCTCCTGTCTAAAACAGGCGCCTGTGGATATTTTTGGTAATTTCACTATGTATAACTAAGAAATGAAAAAAAAAAACCGAAAAGAGGGGATGTTTCGGACCCCCCCCCACCCCACCCCACCCCGATCAGCGCATGATGTATTGAATCTCGTTTTGGGGTTACTCGGAAGTTTTATTTAAACCAATCACGTGATTTTTACAGGCTGCCAGGGAGAACCATCAACAAGGAAGTGTAAACAAATGGTAAACATTAAAGATATGTCGCCATTTTGAGTTAAAGGCCTTTATAAAGGTGTGTATAGTTCGTTAAATGCGTTAATTATTGTCAGCTGTTAGTTTCTGATTGTTGAAAATTTAAATCTAATGCTTATAATCTTTAATTTGTTTCCATTGAGTATAAATGTTGTATATCAATGAATATTGCTGAAATGTATCAGCTTACATTAATTGAAAATTAATGAAGAAAATATGAACAGATTTTTTGTTTGAATAACAAAAATAGACAAAAACAGCAACCTGTAGCTTTTTTTAGGTCACCTGAGTCACTCAGGTGACCAATTGCAAATGGTCTTCATTCGTCGTCATATGGTGTGCGTCGTCCGTCGTGCCTGCATGACACTGCATGTCTGCATTAAATTAACAATAAATTAAAAAATTTTAAAAATCTTTTCTACACCCATACATACATGTATGAGGAAAATGCATGGTTATGATGTACATGAAACTCTCTACCAAAATTTTGAGCCATATAGAGTTAATGCATATTGTGTTTTAAATTCTTCTTCTCTACTCTCACACATCTGTATGAAAAACTGACTTAGTAATTATGTTAACCTGGATGTTCTCTACTAAAATTATAAATTTCATGTCCCCTGGAGTATGGGTTTTGACTGTAGGGCCTAGGTGGATGTTTAGTGTAAAAGCATATAATGTTTAAAAATTATATTCTCTACTCCCACTCACCTGAAAGGAAAACTCACAGAGTAAAGAATGTTTTAGACCAGGAAGCCCACTATGAAAATCATAAACTTTATGTCCCCCGAGGTAGGGGTTCTGACTCTAGAGCAGGGCCAAAATAGTCATATAGTGTTCAAGCATTTAAGTGTTGAAGAAAATAGTCATCTTTACTTCTGCTGATACTGAATAAAAGCTGACTGCATTATTATAAAGAAGGAAAAAAAGCCATCTATCATTTTTTTTTAATTTCATGTCTCCAAGTGAAGGGATTTGAATCTAGGGCGGGGCCAAAACACTCATCTAGTGTATAGGGTAGAGGTTCTTAATGCAAGGTGTGGCCAAAATGGTCAATTAGTTTAATATATATAATATTTAAAAAACATCTGCATGCTGACACAAAATAAAAACTGACTGCATATTTAGAAAAAAAACTTTAAGCTGTCATCTTTGATGATATATCATGTCACCTACATATACATGTAAGGCAAGGGTTATGGCTGAGGTGGGGTTATAAATTTGTCTTATTATTTTATTCTGCTCAGGAATTTCTATGAAAGAAATAAGCAAATTCACACATTTAAAAAAGAGAAAGAATGAAGCTGTCTATCAAAATTAAGACGTTGTAAAACCATTTGGAAAGAGTTCATTTTATTTATGAAAACATATGCACATAAAATATATCTTGAAAGTTAACAAATATGGGGACATTATTTTATATCAGAATCTTGCATCTTTTCAATATCAGGTCATGCACTCTATTATGATTGTAAGTTTTTTGCAAAAGTTATAGGTTTCATTGTCCTTTTTGAAAGATTTCAGGCAGGGAGGTGGTCTGTACAATATTATAAATTTCCTACTCCAGAATTAAACTTCACTAAATACATATATATGAGACTTAAACGAGTTTGTATGTGGTACTCATGCAGGTGACCGTCAAGGCCTATTGGCCTCTTGTTTATTAAAATAAAATCTGAACTGTAAAGGAATGAAATATTTATTAGTAACTAATGAAAACTCTATTTAAAAATTTATACAAAAATATATATTTTTTTAAATATGTTACTATTTAGAATTAATATAATGAAATATTGTAACAAAATTTACAACAATTAAAGTAAAAAAAAAAAGGCAAACAAATATATGTGTACAATATATTTTAATAGTAAAGATTGTTTGAATTCATTTGATGCAGTAGTAAGTTTTAAAAGCAATTATCTATTATGAGATTTTTACGAAGACAAAATTAATGCACTTTTTAGGACTCATATTCATATACGGTATTTACATTTTCCAGTGTCTTTGCCTGTGATAAAACTACGTATCAATTTTGTACTATATAACCCATAATACAAATGACGCCAAATCGAGGCGCCAGCAGTTTGCTTATTTATATTTAAATATATAATCGTATGATGGCTTAAAATTATATAAATATAAGTAATAAGGAATCATTCTTTGAATACTATGAGATGATAATTTCGGTCGGTCTATCATAAAGCCCTTCGGGCTTTATTGGATTTGATCACGCCCCGACGGAAATTATCACCTCATAATACTTAAAGAATGATTCCTTATTCCTTATATAAATCTGTCTTTCAATAATGAAGTTGAGTTTCAAAAGAGATTCACTGCTTCAAACTTCTAAAGTTTAAATAAAATGATAATGTAATTGTCCTTAACAATGGCATTGTTATTGAAGGAAGATGATAGAAACATTTCTGTTAAGACTTTTTCTGAACTCATCTCACTTATTACATGTAAGTTTTATTGTATATATAATTAAACCAAATTTTGTTTGATTTTTCAGAACATCAAAAAAAGTGTCTGACCATGGACCCTGAGTACAACCTTCAGGATGTGTTACGGTGTCATCTCTGTGAGACCCCGGGCCCCCCTATGTACTGTGTCATTTGTAACAAATATCTGTGTAAAGCCTGTGAGTGGGACCATATTCTCTCTGATCTATCCAAAGAACACAAAGTGGTACCATTTAAAAAGAGAGGATATACTCCAAAGTGTCAAAACCATCCCTTAAAAATATGTGAACTTTACTGTGAGCAATGTAACATTCCTATTTGTGCAACATGTGCTTCCTCTGAAGAACACAACGGCCATCAATTTATTGAAATAACTAAAACCATGGACAAGAAGAAAGGAATAATTCAAAAAGATTTACAACAACTAGAAAAATCCATTAATCTTAAATTCCAAGAGATTGCATCCATTAACCAAGTCCAAAAATCTGCTCTGAATGAAAACTCCCAGAAATTAACAACAGAAATCGACAAACATGGAGAAGACTTGCACAGAGAAATAAACACCATTATCAGAAACATGAAATCTAACATGGAAGAAACGGACACCAAACACCTGGCTGTCTTAGACAAACAGGAAGATGAAATCAAACACACCATTTCTGAAATCACACAGACCATTACTGAACTAAAGACGTTACTGGACTCCAATGATGTCAGCCGTGTCTCTGCCTACAAATCCAGGAATGATGAATTCAGAAGATTGCCTCCTAAACTCACAGTGTCCTTACCAAGTTTTACCCCTCAGAAGATCAACAAAGAACAGCTTTATCAACAGTTTGGTTCTCTGTCAGTGTCATCTATCAAAACAGAAGAACATGGCTACACCATGGAATCTCCCGGTGCTGAGTCCTCTCCCCCGGACAGACCGCTCATTGATGTACCACGGATCATCACACAGATAAACACCGAGTGTGAACGATTATACGGTGTGTCCTGTCTGAGTGATGAGGAGATGTGGACGCGTGGTGAGAACAAAATTATGAGACTGTACAACCTCCGTGGGGAACTAGTGAAGTCAGTCCAAACCAAGTCAGGGTACTATCCATACAACATAGCAGTGACAAGGAGTGGGGATCTAGTTTATACTGATTACTATGATAGCACTGTGAACATAGTGAAGAATACACAGATACAGACAGTGATCAGACTACAGGGGTGGAGACCTCTCCGTGTCTGTAGTACCTCCTCTGGTGACCTCCTGGTTGTCATGGACAGTGATGATGGTAAACAAACAAAAGTTGTGTGTTACTCTGGCTCCACAGAGAAACAAAGTATTCAGTATGACGACAAAGGACAACCTCTCTATTCATCTGGTAAATACATCAGTGAGAACAGGAACCTAGATATCTGTGTGTCAGACAATAGAGCCGGTGCAGTAGTGGTGGTCAATCAGGCCGGGAAACTCCGGTTTACCTACACTGGTCCTCCCTCTACTACCAAGGAATCATTCTATCCAACCGGCATCACAACAGACAGCCAGGGTCGCATCCTGATAGCAGACTATAACAACGACTGTATCCACATCCTGGATCAGGACGGACAGTTCCTCCGCTACATTGACAACTGTCATTTACAGGAACCACGGGGTTTATGTGTGGACACCAGAGACAACCTCTTTGTGACTGAGTTATACACAGGTAAAGTGAAGAAAATACAATATGTCTAGAACATTACACGTACAGCAGTGTAACATTGTTTATATGTATAACATGTTGACAAACTGACTGTATATATTATACTTGTTTGTGTATAACAGTTAATTACCTGTATTATATAACTAGTTTATGTTAATAAATAAACACCTTCATATATTCTTTACATACCAACAATACTATTGTTTAGTTTCTCTATGTAAATCGTAACAAACTCATTGTTTTTGTGCAGTGATTTTAATGGTAAAAAATGACAGCATAAATATTTTACTTTCCAAACAAACTATTATATATACATGTGTATATATATATATATATATATATATATGCTTGTCATTAAAAGTTGAAAAGAATACAATCAAACATTCTGTTTAATGAACATTGTATATCAAGAATGAGAACAAGTGAATGTTTGAAAAAAAACCCATTTAATTTATGTCATTCTGTTGGATGAGTATATCATTGTGTATAATAAATGATTTGTGTACAATTATGTGATCTTATGTTTTAATTATTTTTATTACCTAATCAAAGGGATTTTGTTGTTTTATTACAAATTAAATATTTGCGTTAAATATTAAAAAATTAATTGGATTTTCAGATTTAATTGGATGGAGCAAAATGTCTGAATTTTTGTATTATCAGTTGGAAATTTTAAACTCTGTAACATTTAATTCTAAGACTATTTTGAAGCAATGCTGATTGTTGCATCTGAGATGAAAAAAACATCCTCTTTGTCAATGGCCAGGTCCCATCGAAGAAGGGAGCAATCTTGTTACGTTATGTATAGATGATTCATTTTAGCCATACCCTGTAAGCAGGTTGCCCATTGTTATAGCATGACCCCTGTATATTTCCAGTTCAAAGGTTGATGGGTCAATAGGTTAATACGTCAGTAAGTGTTCTGTCAAACTGTTGTATTTAAAGATTTTAGTCATCGATGTTGGTTAACATTATGAAGATTAAACATGCTGACAAGTGGATGAGGTCAAAGGTCACAAGAAGCATAGGCGTCGGAACCGGGCTAGCCCCCCCCCCCTACTTTTTTTGGCAAAGTTACATGTAACCATTAGACACATAGCATCATAAAGGGTTTAGCCCCCCCCCCCCCCCCCCCGGATTAGGAATTTCATGGTTTGGGGGAAAAAATTTGTGTAGGGAAATCTATTTCTGGAAGTATAGGTATACCCCCCCCCCCCCCGGATTAGGATTTTCATAATTTTGGGAATCAGGTTTTTTCCTCAATATTTCTGAGGATTAGTCTAGCCCCCCCCCCCCTCCACTTTCAATTTGCTTCCGACGCCAGCGAGAAGTATGACGAAGGGTGAATAAAATAGCACAATTACTCTTCATTTCAGTGTAAAATGCTTGCGCGGATCCAGAATTTTTTTTCCAGAAGAGGTCCGAGTCATATTTTCGGGAAATTTACTATATAAGTAAGAAAATTGAGTTTTTCAGGGGGTACCGACTCTCCCTCTCTATATCCGCGTATGAACAAATACAGAAATGTTAAAATTCAATGTTTAATGCGAATAAAAAAAAAACCAGAGTCAATGTTTCAAAATTTACGAACTTATTTATTTTTTCTACAAAGGTTCAAATGTGCTACAAATAACATTTCTGATGTATACAGGGTAACTGCAACAGGGATTTGAATGACTTGCGTTATTTTTTCAATCAAAATGAGCCTAAACCAACGTATGGGCGGAGATTATAGAATAGTTGGCAATGAGGTTCTAAATAAGATTTTGGCGCAAACAGCAGTCGATAGTGTCAATATGTTTGGAGTACTGAGTTAAAAGACTACAAAAGTCGATGTTTCGCTAGATAACAGAATTCTGATAGAAATGTTAGATATGTTATGGTACCAGGTACGTAGCATCGCTTTTCCAAGTTGAAGGGGACCAAGACTTGAAAAAAAGCCCAGAAAACTCCGCTAATTTTAATCCGTAGTGTTCGGGGGGGGGGGGGGGGGATGAGGGCTTTATTACAGGATGTAATATCTATATTTTCTTACAGTGACAGAAAAGTAGAGACACAAGTTTATTTCTTGAATTATATAAGTAACTCTAAGTAATATGTCAGTAGGCAAAATAAGTTTACCCCCTCCCGTAGCTACATGTACGTGTCTGATTTTATTTCTCCAGTTTCGTATTTACGTTCATCGTCCTTTTTCTTAGTGTTTCTGTGCTACATTTGTCTTATACTAATAAATTCAAGATATTTAGGCTAAAATGTTTGTTTGGACATTAAAAGTAATATTTGATACAATATTCGCTATTAACCGTTCCAAGGGGGGGAGGGGGGGGTTGCGGAATTATTTTGCATTTTAAAATCATGTCCATTGTTAATATATTTTCACAGTAAACACGAACAAATATATTATCTTATTCCCAAGTATATTTTTTTTATTTCAACAAAACAAAAAGCCAAAGTGCTCTGATAAACTTTTATTAAAATGTATGTGATAGGAGTTATCTCTCTTTGATCAGTCATGCAAATTAAAGATATAAACTCGCATATACTTAAATGTAATCTATAATAAAAGGTTAAACAATTCAACAAGAGCTTCAATAAATAAAAAGTTGTACAAAACTTTTTATGATAAATGCAAACCATGTCCACCACTTTCCTCTTTTAATAATTTTAGACAAATGCCAGACATTTCAACCTTCAATTAACCTTAGTGTGTTCCTAAGATTTGACCTAAGTGGGTTCCTAAGATTTGACCTGTGTTCCTAAGATTTGACGTAAGTGTGTTCCTAAGATTTGACGTAAGTGTGTTCCTAAGAGTTAACCTAAGTGGGTTCCTAAGATTTGACCTGCGTTCCTAAGCTTTGACATAAGTGTGTTCCTAAGATTTGACCTAAGTGTGATCCTAAGATTTAACCTAAGTGTGTTCCTAAGATTTTAGGCACGTAGCATCCGGGGGGGGGGGGGCTGCCCCCCCCCCCCCCACACTTTTTCTCGCACCAACTAATTTTATATTTTCTTAAATTTGAATTATTATTCATGGGTCCCCCCCCCCCACTTTTTTGGGAGTACATGTATGTATAAAAATTGGAATAGAAATGAGAGAAATCAAATTATAAGTTATAAATGTACGCCATTTTTTTTTCAAGATTTTTTGGATGAGTCTGGCCCCCCCCCCCCCCAAACTTTCAAAATCGATGCTACGTGCCTGGATTTTACTTAGGAAAAAAAGGTTAGGGATCTTAAGATGTAGCTAGACGGTAACTTAGGAACTCCTAAGTAAGGATATCCACACCCACTAAAATCATTCCTAGTTTTCATATTTATTTTTAGAGCTAGAATTTCCGACTTTTTCAAGGATAAATCATAAACAATTCACTAGGGAAAATAATACATGTACATTGGTACGATAGGCCTAAACCAGTAATTTTTATACATTGCTTAGATTTATTTTAGTGACGAAAGCAATTGTGTTAACAAAACCTAAAATCAAATTAACCGCTATATTGTGTAAAGAAATTATGTATTGGGACAGCTTTTGGCTTACAAGCCAATGATTATAGAAACAACAAATGCATGTTTTAGTGTAAATTAACATTTGAACCAAAGGTTCGGCCTAACGAAGAAGCTCAAATTTAGCATAGGTAGAAATACTTTATCTAAAAAGTACATGACTTTTATTCGACCTTTAATTATTATCTTCAAGAGAGTCCCTTTTTTTAAAACAGGTTGGATGCCTCTCTCAGACAGAAGAAAATTAGCAAAATTGAGCACAATGTATAAAATTCATAATAATTTGGTACCGGACTATTTCAAAAATAGGACTTTAGAATCGAATTACAATACACGCAATCATGAAGACTATACTATTCCAAAATGTAGACTAGACATATTCAAGAAATGGTTTGTTCCTGACACGATCAATTAATGGTATAGTTTAAGTTTAATCACCAGAAATAATTTCTCGTTTAGAAGTTTCAAGAGCAGTATTCAATTAAACCAAACTAAACCTCCGTTTTATTATTGCTTCGGCAAGAGACGACTTTACGTTATTCATACATAGTTCTGCACATGCATCTTAAACTTTGACCTTTTCAGAAAAATATTATTGAAAGCCCTATTTGCCAATGTGGATTACCAGAGAATTCTTATCATTAATTTTGTTTGTTTGTTGTTGTTTTTGGGGGTTTTTTGGATGTAAGAAATATACCAATGCACGAAATGAACTGTTTTCAAACATTCTAAATTTAAATCAAATCAACGTTATTAATTGTCATTTACTTGTGTGGGGAGATGAATCTTTGACTGTCAAACCAACGCATCTTTTTAGCAGTTCAAAGATTTATCAGAGATTGTCGTAGATTCTCGTAATTTCAGTCTTACTGCCTAGACTAAATTCAAACGGGACTGGGTTTTTTAAATACAGGTACGTTTGTTCCATAATCATGATAATTTAACTATTTTAAAGTTATATCCATTTCTTTGTACTTTCCATAAATGTGTAAATTGTTATACTTAATAAGAACCTTGTAAGTTGTTAGAACTTGTGTTCGAACCATTTGTATATGTTTATGCAATAAAATATGTTCAGACCATTCTTAACTAAAAGGTAAAGACAAAAATGAAACTAAAGATTATTTGCAAAAATGACAGCAATGCTTGTTCACAATTTAAGATCAGCAATTTGTCCGAAGTAAACTTTGGGACTTCTTTCAGCCTTGCCATTAGCGTGTAACACTTGGTAGCAATGCGTGCAAAGGCAGTAGAAATAATTGTATCAGAAAAAACCATGGTTGAAATTGATCTTTTCTTTGATATCTTATACGGTATAAAGTCCTACGATTAAACCAAATTAAGAAAATAAGTACCTGTTACACAAAGGGACCGTGGATATTCTCCAGGGAGACGGCAAAGGCGTTCTTCGCGATATTAAAGTAATTTGCAGTTTTATATTGTTGAATCACAGGGGCATCGTATCCGCTCTACACTCTATGACATATACATAATAATACATGTATATTATTATATATATGTCATAGAGTGTAGAGCGGATACGATGCCCCTGTGGTTAAACTGAAATTTTTTAGCAGTAAAATGTTCCCTTTTCTTGAAATGCATAGAACTGTCTTAATTCAGTCATTTTATGAGTTATTTTCGTTCTTTAAATTGTAATTACCCAGTATTGCAGTTTGTATTACATTTGGTAACTGTAATTTTAACTATTTAATGAATATAACAACTTTAAGAATTTTCTTTTCTAGATATTACAGTGAATGAAGTGTAAATGTTTGGGAAGGGAGGGAGATATAGTTATTCATCATGTTCATTTTTCAGTCATGCCACAGTATAGACACATTGAATTTTCCTGAGCTAGCAAAGACAGTAATAAAGCTGGCGTCTTTATTGTCAAACTCTTCTGTTTTGGTATTTAAGTATTTAACTTATAGTTTTGTAATTTCCTTTGATTTGTTTAATTCTCAACTTAAGTTATGCCAATTCCAATTGATCTCTCTCTCTCTCTCTCTCTCTCTCTCTCTCTCTCTCTTTCTCTCTCTCTCTCTCTCTGAGAGTTATCCTTCTTTGCACAATTCATTAAAATGTCATGTTTGTAGGTTAATGCAAATGCTTAACCATACAGGTATTATATAAATACATGTATTTTATCATAGACACATTTAATGGTAATGTATTAACCACAAATTTACATGTATGTAAATGCGCGGATCCAGATATACTAGTATTTTTCCAGGGGGTCCGAGGCATATCCTCTGTAATTTTGCAATTAATGTAAATTTAAGAAATGCGATTTTTCCGAGGGGATGGGGTCTGGATCCACCCGACCCACATTCCCATAAAGATCCGCTCAGGGGCAACACATGTAGTGGTACATGTATTAACTATAAATGTACGAAGAAGTCCATCGCGGTTTGGTTATTGTATTGATATATTTTATTCATTTCCTGTTGGTCAGCGCTGCGAAGTCTTTCAAAAAGTTTGGCGTGGGGAGTGGATTTATTTAGCTCTTTCCGTGTGAACGGATTTGATACATGAAGACTAAGACTAAAAACTGAGGTGTTAATGTGTAACTCTTGAAGCTACAAAGACTGGGGGAATTATTCCAGGGCTTTGTTCAGCAGAGTGGACGTTCCAGACCTTGTCTGCCCAAGTCAAGATGCCCTAGCCCTTACCAGTGCTCGCTGTATTGTAGGACAACACCCCTCCCCAATGCATCCCCCAACACCCCACCCTCCTCAGGGTGATTTAACCATGCATCGGACACATACCTTGGATCGGACAACTTTGTTTATAAATATACAAATAAATGTGCATGCGCTCATGTGTTGTTTCGTATATTCCTGAATTAGAACAAATGAACTTTATCATTATTAAGAATTTGACAGTCACATAGTTGTGTTGCGAGAAAGGAAGGGATGTAGTGTTTGTTATTTACATTACGTATTCTAAGAGAGATAACTCTATGCTATCCCCTACTGTGTTATGTTGGGTTATTGCCCCTTATTATGTGTGACGTTGTTTCCGGTTTGAATAAAGGTCTTCAATGACGAACCTGTTTTATTCATGGTCTAAATCTGGTTAATCCGTGTGCGTAGCATACAAGGACGCTTCAATCCTTATTCACTATTTTCAATTTTTAATCATAAGGCTAGCCTAGTGTTTGTTTTATTAAACATCATGCATCAACAACTGTTCCTCGTTCGAGTCAATTCAAACTAACGAGCATTCGCAACTTTGTGTATGTCAATTAACAAACTTGATTATTCAAGTCTTCTAATCCATTTAATCAAGTGAATAAGCTCTAAGAAAAATTATCTAGAGCTAAACAATTATTTTAAGGTTTATTTCAGTGAAACTTTACATTAAAACCGTTAGATTTACCTCAGGAATGACGTACTAAATTGTATTGCGCAAGGTCACAGTAGCTGCATAACACAACGTTGCATCATCGTTTTTAACCTTTGTAAAAAAAAACAATTTGGGTCACACAAGGGACTGTCTCAAAAGCTTCATAATATAAATCAAATTGTATGAGATAAATAGAACATCTATAATTGTGTGATTTTATATTTGCTTTATCCAACTCGTTTAAATGGTTATATTCGCTCGGCAAGCCTCGAGAATATATACACCATTTCAACTCGTTGGATAAAGCAAATATAAAATCACACAATATAGATATCCTCTATATATATACATGATAATCAATCAAACTCTAATAGATCTATATAGGATATCTCATGATTTGCGATTGTATATGATTTTTGTCCTACGAGTTGTGTATTTTCTATCCCCGAGCCGTGGTAAGGGGACAGAAAATGCACAACGAGTCGGATAAAAATCATATAAAATCGCAAATCATGAGATATTCTTTTTATCACATGTTTCACCTCATTTTTTTTGGTTTAATGTTAATTTTTTCTATAAAATTATAATTGTTAGCCGCACAACATATTTACTACAGGACGTCAACAACTTAACGCTCGGAAAAAAGTTCCTTAAAGATTAATATACAAACATTTAATTTTTGAGCATATTTTTATAAATTCTTAGAAAAAAATAAAGAAGATGGGGGAAGAAGATGGCACAAATGCCCATTCGGTTTAGTAGTGAAATACAATTTTGAATTTATGTTTCCCCAATTAAATCTATTCAAATAAATTATAATAAAACTTTGCAAAGGCAAAATTTCTAACTATAGTCAGTTTTTAATATACATGTATTTAACAAAAAATAAGAAAAAAAAATATTGTCGGAAATTATGGTGGTATCGAACCCGTAACTTAAAAACCCTAGATATATAAGGTTAGCTGATGCCAGGTGCTCTAACCACTGAGCCATTTCAGACACAATTAACAAAGTGGGCTTTTTAAATATTATGTGTGACTAAGGTCACGAACTACCGTACTTGTATTATTTTTTCAAAACGTTCAATTGTTGGGATACAAAATGATATTTTTAATGTATAGTGGGTCATCTCTCCACGTTTTTGTTGATTGAAATCGGTTTGTTTTCCAATCGACCTTAATTAGACTATGAGAAAAATATGGAGCAAAGACCCACTCTATAAAAGAAAATGCCCTGAAGTTCTAAAAAATGACAGTATTTGCAGGTTTTGATACGTACACGCCTGTTTGAGTCAACATATTCCAAGTATTGAACATACCTATAGGTTAAAAATCAACAATTCGTTAAATATATATTGTTTTCAATGATTTAAAAAAACCCATCAGATTTATTGATACTTTAATTTTTCAGTAGCCTGTCCAACCGCGTATGGGCATTTTACACGCCTTATCCACCCATCTTCTTAGCATTAAATGCTTCTCATTTATAACTCGACACTTTTCAAATGAGTTGTTTTGTTACTTTTTCATTCTACGTTAATAATCCGCCTGAAGCTACGTAATGTTTAGTTATGACGTCACCTGGCGTAAGAACACACAGTGGAATATAAAAAATTTATCCCATGAGTGATTTCCTGCGCATATTAAGATAAACATGTGATAAAATAATGAATCAAACTTTAATAGATCCAATAATTAATCAAACTTTAATAGATCTTATAACATTAATGAATCAAACTCCATTAGTTCTAATACTGATGTGTGTTGTTGACAGTTTTGAAACTTCAAAACTATATAACAGAAAAAAACTAGCGCACTTCAATATAATTTATTTCATTTCAAGTGTGTCGCCAGTTTCTTAAGATATCCGGAATTTCATTAACGTATATTTACTCCATATAAAATGCATGCCTAAAAGTAACAAATACAATGCATGTACATTTACCATAATAGCGAGCACAGCTCGCCAGCGCGCGCCGGCGAGCTCTAAGAATCAGTGGGCGCGGGGAAAAGAACGAGCTAAACTTACAGATTCATCAAACAATTTTTTTGTCTATGTCCCGTAATGCTCTCTATACTCTGTCCCGAGTTTTTGCTTCCATCACTTTTTGCTTGATATTTCAATAATAGTAAATACCTTTGTGCTCAAACAACGTTCATCTGCTAATATGAAAAATGTCCAGATTATCTGTTTTGAAAAGCCCCCTCTACCGCTTCAGGCTTCAATACACATCCCAAAATTGAAAGTCTACGGAGAGTTTGCATTGCAACCGCCATTAATAAGCCCGGATGATAACGTTAAAAAATTGCGCGAGGTATCCCGAGTACTTCCGAATGGAGAAAAGTTGTAAACATTTCCCATTATAAATCTCCGTAAGAAAATTGATTTCGTTTCTGTGAAATTTTATGAGTGAAAATGGATAATTGTTCAATGACGATATCTTGGATATATTCCCTTTCATCGATTTCAATTGTACATGTATTTCTTTAATTCATAGGTATGTGTATTTTTATTAAAAATCATCATTAATTGATGGAAGCAATATATATACTATAATGTTTTCACCCGTTGTGCTATGCCAAAAATAGCCGACATTTAACTCGTAATTTACGGTGTCTTGAGGTTTTAAGACACTTTTTGAGTACCACACAAGCTTTGCCAACATTTCAGGAAATCATTTGATTACGGTATAATATCGGTCGAGTAACCCCAGTACACTGATGCATTCCATATATCTCACATGCATATGTCTTGTTAGCTTATGGTTTTTTTAAGTAAACTGTTAATTAAGACAAGCTTTGTCGATTTATCTTCGAAAAGAAGTTGTTGTTTGTTTGTTTGTTTTGTTTTTGTTTTTTTTTGTTTTGTTTTTTTTTTTTGGGGGGGGGGGTGTTGTTGTTGTTGTTTTGTCTTTGGAAACGCCCCCTGGATCTCATCTTCCCAAGTCAAGGGTTTCTGATCCGCTCCGCTTTATGTAGAGAGGAGCAGATCAGAAACCCTTGACTTGGGAAGATGCCTGGATCCATGATAACGCAGAGTCCGTATACAGAGAGCTATTTATAGAAATCTGTTTAGGATGACGATAAACACAACCATTAATTGGAGCTCCGACTGCTTACAGACGGTGGTTCGGTCAAGTACTCCTCACATATACAATGGTTGACAAAGCAGCAGAGCTTTATCATGCTGTGTGTGAAAATAATGCGGACAAAATCCTAGAACTTCTGGACAGCGGGGCCAATCCGAATGAATATTATGACGACATGGAGAACATCAGTTCAAGCTCCATCCTCCATGTCTGTTGTGGAAAAGGACATCTCGAGTCGATTCGGGTCCTCGTGGACAGAGGGGCCGACATCATGTCACGTGACAAATGGCGGATGTCACCACTGATCCACGCCATCATGCCCCAGTTTACGGAAGTGGTTGAATTCCTGGTAACAAGATGCCCGGATGTTGTCAATATGTGCGATAAATTTGGTAAAGCTCCATTACATTATGCCATTGAGTCAGACTGTGTGGCAATGGTGAACTTGTTGATTTGTAATGGCGCGGATGTAAACATTGGGACAATGAAAGGAATTACCCCTCTCATGTTGTTGTGTTCTAAATCTGATGTACAGAATATGACTCAGAGATGATGCGTCTACTGATAAACCATGGAACCTTAGTTAACTTGAGGGACTTGGCGGCCAAACGCAGTGCTTTACAAGTATATGTACTATAAGCATACGCTAATATCGTCAATCATTTTTATAAATGTAACTTTCGTCACAATTTTCCGTTGTAACATTATTTAACGGATTTACAGAACCTTAAGGAGGCTGGATGGTCAATAAAATGCCTATTTACTTTAAGATTTCAATTATCCTGATATTTTGGCCGGCATAAACAATTAGATATAAATCCAAAATATTTTGCTCTCAAATTTAATATTTAGAATTTTAAATATTTTCTTAGAGGTCTCTGCCCAAGGAGATTTATACAGTATTAAAACGGTCATGAACATCCAATCCAGTCTCTATTTTTACACAACGCACATTTTTCAGTATGCCGCTCTTAAGCTGAAAGTTGAAGCGGTCCAGATTCTGCTAGAGGCGGGCGGTGACCCCAATACTCTGGACGGGGCCGGGGGAACTCCAATGACTAACGTGATCCGCCAGTGTGTGAGAGCTGACGGGACCATCCGTACCGACGACTGTCTGACCATTGTCCTGATGCTACTCCACGCCGGAAGTGATGTCAACATGACAACCTGTGAGGAATGCTGTCCGCTCATGGTGGCCTCGATTTTGAGGTGCCCGACTTTGGTCAAGTTTTTCTTGGATCATGGCGCGAATCCCGGTATTCGATGTAAGTTGGACATGCATTTTTTCATGATTAAACCATTCTAAAACCGTCGTCAAAAATAAAGTGACTTTAATGTCACTGGATTTTATTTGGATCCTTATATCAATCTCTATAATTCATGATAATTTTTTTTAAGTTGACCCTTAAAGCTTACATTTCTAATATATAAGTTTAATTAATTTAATATATTTTATATTGAAAAGTTCAAAATATTAAATATGAACCCTTTACATGTATCTAACCAATATGTCACGTAGACTTATATAATTATATAATATCGTCATGAGGCAATAATAATGGATATTTATGAGAACAATTCTTGTTGTTTCCTTTGAAGTGAAACTGATTAACGATAAATTTAAAGCATAAAGTGGTCAATTTTAGTTGCCTGTGGAATAACTCCCATTCTGCCAGCCGTTTGTAACCACGACACCCAGACGATCAGACTTTTGCTTGAATACAACAGTCCTATCAATCTCCCAGGCCGAATCGTCAGGTGGAGAGAGGAGTTCTACTTTGATCCCTGTGAGCTGGCCATCCACTTGGGTTTCTTTGACGTAGTGGAACTGTTATATGATTATGGCTATAACCTATCGAAGTACCCGTATCTAGTTGATCCTATGGGCACTATTGATACTCCTGCGGCGCTCAAAGAAAATACCCTAGCTCTAGGGCAGCTATGTTCGCTAGCATCTAACCCTCATTCGTTGTTTAAAGTTTCAGCTCTAACTATTCGTAAAGTTTTACAGAAGAATTTACACGACAAAGTCAGACTGTTACCTCTGCCATCATCTTTACAGGAAGACTTGCTTTGTTTAGCTGCTCACTGACAAAAAATAAATAAATAAAACAATGGTCAATGAAAGCCTTGTCATGAATTAACAAAAACTTATATATAAATTACTCAATTGACAATTTTGAAGCACCCCCAAAAATACATTTGTAAGAGTTTGCCTTGTTGATACCATGTTATGAATATTATTTTGATTGATTCGTAATGTTATTACAGACAAAGGCATGTTAAGTTGTTTGTTTTTACATGTAAGTGTATAATTGACTTATCATATTTCTTTTTGAACATATGCATTTATATGTATCACCCATTTGTTTTGAAGGACATCTAGCGATATTGTTGAATAAGGAAATGTTGCTTTCGGAAAATATAAACAAGAAAATGCTTTCTTTGACGATTCATGCGGGCTATGAAGGTAACGATGATTGCAGAAAAAATTAAATGACCCGCTGACGCGGGTTAAGTATTTTTTTTGTAATGTCGCCACGTTCATATCCCTCATGACTCACCAAAAGAAAGCATTTTATTATTTCAATAATCATGACCTTTAAAAGAGACCAATCTTCCCATATTGTTTGTACTTATATTCTGTGTGGGATATAATACACTAAATGGACTGAAGTAAATAAAATTGAATTTTGACTGGATATTGTTTTTAACATAAATCTGCATAATTGCATATCAGATGTAACTATAGTTTGTAAGACTGATACCCAAAAGTTTTGAATATATCGAGGAACCTATCTCCGTAACGGTGAGGTTACAGAAAATCTTGTTTACCAAAATATGTTACATTCTTCTATCAGTTGATGTCGCTCAAGGTTTGAAAAAAGCTAAATGTACCCTACATCTTTGTATTTTAATATAATAAATATTTAATTGAATTGAATGCTGAAAAAACAATAATAGCAGTCATACTTGTTGGCTGTATATTTGTTTTCGATTGAATGCGATGGATGTGAATTTTAAAACGAGAGTGGCCTAATTGTTACAAATAACATGTAAAATACCGTACACTCTGACTGACAGTTTTCATCCAAATAAAGGAGTTATCTCTCTTTGATAAGCAATAATTCATTGAAACGTATAAAATATAACCACCATTTCGGAGTGCATTAAAATACATTGAAGATCGTCTTAATAAAAACCTGGTTTCCTAATCATGATTTATTCAGCTTAGTTTTAGAATTCTATCTCCGTAGATTTTTAGTGCCTCATCAAGAGGAGCATGGTAAAGCTGTACATACCTATAGAATATATATATGGTATACATACATGTATGTATATATATATATATTCTACATAAGCAAGTAACTCAACCTAAAGTACAGAATCTGTTTTTTGAATACTTAACTTTTTCTTAATTATAAATGACAGGTTTTATCTATAAATTCATACTTTTAAAAAAAATAAAAATTCAGTTCAATTTACTTTCTTAAATGAATGGAAACAAAAAAAATTTGAAACTTTCCTAAGATTTAACCTATGTGTGTTCCTAAGATTTGACGTAAGAATGTTCCTAGGCAGGCACGTAGCATCGATTTTGAAAGTGTGTGGGGGGGGGGGGGGGGGGCAGACTCATCCAAAAAATCTTGACAAGCAAAAAAAAAAAAAAATAAGGGAAATGGCAGTTTCCCAAAATCTTCAAAATCCTAATCCGTGGCGGGGGGGGGGCGGGGGGGGGGGTTGGCGTAGATTTATAAATTGTTACTTCGATTTCTCTCATGTCTGTTCCAAATTTTATACATACTCCCAAAAAAGTGGGGGGGGGGGCAACCCCATGATAATTCAATTTTTACCATGTAAATTTAAGAAAACTATTTGGTGCGAGAAAAAGTGGGGGAGGGGGGGGGGCAGGCCCTCTCCCCCTGATGCTACGTGCCTGCTCATTTAGAATTAAGTGGACAGAATGTAGGCTATGCTTGTCCACCTCTCGAAAAAAAATGTATTATAACACTATGCTTCGTTTGTCTGCTAAAACAAATGGTACATAGATAAGACTTGATGAATAATATTGAATACTTATTAAACGATCACTATCTTATAATGGAGCCCTGCTCCAACATCAGAATCACCGACCCTGTAGCCATAACTTGGTAGAAGCCTCCTCATTTATCATCAGCATGTGCTTGTTTATCCACTGATTGTCCAACAGTTGACAAAGAAGAGTTTGTTAAAAAAAATATGAATTGTAAAATTTTTACCCCAAAACATTATGGCCCCTGGGGATGGTAGTCATGAATTGCACAATTTATGCTCCACTATAAAATATATTGTATAAACTACAAAAAGAATATATTATTATACGATTTATTAAGTAAAAAGTAAAAGAATTCAATCACATTTTTATAAATATTGTGCCCCGAGAGGTTTTAACCGCATTTAATGTCTGCCTATAGCATGTCATGATGTTGTTGGATCAGCACATGAAAGATTAACGATCTAATATATATATATAAAGACTAACTGCCGAAATAACTTACGAGTGAGCATTCACAATCAAATCAAAACTAGATCCTCCACGCTCTCGTCAAATACGGTAGCGTGAAGGATCTAATTTTAATTTGATTGCAGGCACGTAGCATCGTTTTTGAAAGTGTGTGTGTGTGTGTGGGGGGGGGGAGGGGGGGGGGGAGCAGACTCATCCAAAAAAAAAAAGCAAAAAAAAAAGGGGGGGGGTGTTACCCAAATCCTGAAAATCCTAATCCGTTGGGGGGGGGGGGGGTTATACTTTTCACTTCAATTTCACTGTTTATTTCCTTATTTTCAATTCAATTTTTACAGGGTCACAGAAAAGTGGGGGGCCAACGTTAATTCAAGATTCTTTCACTTTTTGTTCATGTAAATGACAATAAAACTCATACAGAAGGACGAGAAAAAAAATTTCAAATGACTTCTTCAGATAAAAAACACATAGAGATAAATGGTGTTTATTAATTTTAATCATAGCTTGTTTTCTTTGTGATATATACGTTTGTTGTTTATTTTTTTTTTTTTCAATAAAGGGCAATAACTAGAATCCGTTACAGGTGCGGATCCAAAATTTTAACTATTTTAAAAAACCAATGAAAATGAATTTCTTTATACTACAATGTACAATTACCTTTATTCAATATTGTGGAAATGAACTTGACAACAGGGAATGTTTATCTATTAAAAAAGGAAAATGAACAGCATATCAAAACATCAGCATATTTTGACCCCCCCCCCCCCCATTTTTTTTGGTGGTATTGTTAGGCTACATAAAATTTGCAAATTTATAAATGATTTGCAACATATTCTTGTATACATTTTATAGTCTGTCTCATGTTACAGTTTCCAGCCATTTTTTATGAATTTTAAAGATAATACCAGTACAAATACCTGACAAATTGAAACAAGGGGAAAATTATAATTTTGTCATTCACAATTTGATTCTTCACTATTTTTACCTGGAAAAGTTAACATGAAAGAAAACAAATTAATAATGGAAAATTTTTAAATCTTTCTTCATTCCGAAGTAGTTGGGACACCTTCCACACATTTTCAACTTACTCGTCTGGGTACTCTTCATTTTGGTAATTTGGTAAAAAAAAAAAAAAAAAAGGTATTATGATTGATTGATAATCAAAATATTTTTTAAAAAATGGTGGAAGCAGAGACTTTTGACAGGGATTAATACATAACTGTGTGTTTTTATATTTTCCCTTAACAATGTATTTTATTAAAATAAATATTTCAGAAATGCCAGGTTCTGGTCAAAAACACTATGGCTGTTTCAACTGTCCTAAAAGAGTAAGACAGAAGGATAGGCACATTATATTGTCTAGAAATAGAGCTTTTATTGCCAAATTAACAGGAAGGACTCCATCACACAGTGACTTTCTCTGTAACAAATGCAGATGTATGTGCCAGCATCACATCAAAAAGAAAACCAGTATCCCCAGCAGGGTACAGCAGGTTCCAGCACAATCCACTGAAGCTCCTCCATTCCGAGTCCTCCATGCATTCCTCTCCCATTTCCCAGCACATCTAGAGGACATGCTTCATGCTGCATGTGCAAGCGCCAAGGCCCAAAGCTGGTTGTCGTCCCAGTAGGTGTAAGACATCACATCTTCATCACTAAAGAGGTCATCATCCCTGCTGGAGCTCGCTGCTGTCCAAACCACCTACAACAGAACATAGAAAATCTCAATCCTTTATCTGATTCTACTTTGTTTAATAAATCAGGAATCACAGAACTAGTTAAGTTTTTGCGGAATGTGGTTTTAAAGAAGGAGAGGACAAAATTAGACAATGATAGCCGCGGGAATCTTGCTCAACAGATTACCAAAGTCTGCTTGGAATTCCAAAAACAGCCTTTGAGAACTTACTGAAGTATGTTGAGGGGAAAGTGAAGGTCACTCCAGTAAGAACAGTGCAGACAACCTTAGCCATATTTCTAATGAAATTAAGAGGAGAGGAGTCAAATCGAATTCTGTCCACTCTATTCAACCTATCCAAATCCAGTGTACATAGAGGTGTGAAATCAATACGAACAGCACTGATGAATGGTGGATTTGTAGCCGAAAATCTGGGATTTGGACATGTTACCAGGGAACATATAATTCAGGAGCACACAAGACCTCTGGCCCAGATGATTCTTGGTGATACAGTTTCCCAGCCAGCAATACTTGTCCTTGATGGTACTTATATAAATATACACAAACGTGGCAATTTCAAGTTTCAACGACCACAGGGGCCAAGCCCGTTTTAACATTAATTTCAATGTATCCATACTTTATTTATGGTTACATTGAAATTAATGTTAAAACGGGCTTGGCCCCTGTGTCAACGACAGTCATTCAGTCTTCACAAAGGACGGCCACTGGTGAAGCCAAGATTATTGTGTCCACAACAGGTTACTTTGTGTCAGTACTGGGTCCTTATATTGCTAGAAACAATGATGCTACAATCCTTAACCACATAATGCACAGCAACCTTGAGGACATTCGGAGCTGGGTACAGGAGGAGGACATATTTGTGGTTGATCGTGGATTTAGGGATTCCTTGGACTGTCTGGAGCAGATGGGGATTAATGCCAAAATGCCTTCATTCCTGAACAAAGGCACAGGGACCAAGCCCGTTTTAACATTCATTCCAATGTAACCATTATGGTTACATTGAAATTAATGTTAAAACGGGCTTGGTCCCTGTGAACAAAGGAGATAAGCAGATGTCTACAGAAAATGCAAACACCCGTCGATAAGTGACAAAGGTATGGAATATAATTAGTATCAATATATCTTTCAATATAAGATATATTTGTAAAATAAATTAATGCATGTAAATAACCTACTAATCTAAATACCGGTAGTACCATTCATGTTTAAGTAATAAAAGAAAACCCTATTAATAATTATGACTATATGTTCCATATTATGTTTTACAGATACGTTGGGTTGTTGAGTCTGCTAACGCTAGGATCAAGCAATGGCGTTACCTAAGACACATCCTACCTTCCAGTCAAATTCCCTACATTGGTGACTTTGTCAGGATTGTATGTGCCATTTGCAATAGGCAAGTTATTACTAAATAATATAAATATATAAAGATAATATATATAAAAATCTACAGGGTCTTTTATTTATGAATTTATCAAAACTAAAACTTGCTAGACTTTAATAAATTTTTAATAAATATTTTTTTAAAAATTGAGTATCAATTATACATGTATTTCTATTATTTTGCTATGAATATGTAATACAGTTATATCAAATAGATCAGGGATTTTTCTTCTTACAACTTTTAAGCCTTGTATTTTTTTAAATACAGTTTAGTTAAAAAATACACACATGATATACTCATTACTTACTTCCATTTTACTTTAATTCAGATACCTAAAACCCCTTGCTAGTGGAGACACTGAAGAAGACCTGGTCCTTGGTGCAAAAATGGTTTTTCTCTCCAAGCAAGTAAATACCCTTCAGTATCATATACATGTAGAAGAAAACCATCTGGACAGACGATCAGTATGCTGGAAGGAGATTGATGACTTACTGGACTTTCCAACCATGGATGAGGAACAACTTGGAGCCATCACATGCGGTGTATACCAATTGCGTCTATCACCATCCTATGCCCAAGAACATGTAGAGGGAGAATGCAGCATCAAAGTCCACAGAGAGGAGCCAGGCCTTCTTCGTGTAAAACTGCAGAGTCGTCACGTGTCATCAAGATCCTACCTATTGTGGATACAGTATGGTGAGGGTGAAGTCAAGGCTTGGTACTGCAAGTGCAGGGCTGGTGCTCGTGTTGTGGGTATGTGTTCCCATGTTGCTGCCATCCTTTGGTATCTGGGACATGCTCGCCATCAAAGAGATGAGAAACTGGGAGTGCGAGACTGGGGGGAGTTTGTTGATGATGCCACACTGGTGGATGACTCTGACAGCTCCAGTGAAAGTGATGAAAGAGGAATAGATGTGTGACAAGTATGTCCAGTTTAAGTTGTACATTTACCTGAGTGTACAGTTCTGGGTTTTTCTCATTGTATGTTGACTTTGAGAAACTAATGTTTTGTTTCATTTTTTAATCTGTACTGATATATGAGAGAGAGAGAGAGAGAGAGAGAGAGAGAGAGAGAGAGTATTTTATTGATGAGAGTGAGAGAGAGTTAAATTTCACTTGTATCATGCATAAACAATTGATATGTAAATGATTCAATGTATTATTTCTGCAGCAATTTAATGTTTTATTACTCAAATACTTTGTTGATATAATTGTAATAACTGTAATGTCAGGAAAAATGCATGTTCATACATATCCTGTTACTCCTGTAATTAATTTTTATAAGCTATATAATCAACCATGACCTACTGGCATTTAATTTATTCATCTTTCCTCGCAAATATTATCTATATCAATTGAATACACATCATCGTTGTTATTAGTTATTTCTGGGTTATGGATAATATAATGATTAAGAATTAGCATATGTTTTGTTTTATTTATCGACACTGACTGACTTGATCAGTAAGCTTATAAAAAATAACCTACTAGCTATAAGCTTCATAACAAATAGACAAATTAAATTAAGAAAATATCGATGTTAAAATACTTACACTTTTCATGTGGATTGTAGCTAGAATACTGATGATCGCTGCAAATGTTGTTGTCAAAAACTCCCGAGTAAATTCGAGTCGACAATGTTTTTACAGGAAGCGGTGTCGATTCAGTTCGTTACTGTGCACATACATGTATGGTCCATGTGTATCAATTAAGAGCACCCAGAAGGATAATTTGAATAATTTATTGAGTTTAAAAACTGATTACAGATTAATCCTTTCTAATTATACATTCTGAATAAACAAATATTTTAATTATTATAATTGAGATTATAATTGCTTTTTAGTGCGTCAGCCATGTTTATCTACCCTCGATATAACATGTTAACCATATTGTTATTTGTAATTTTAACGCAGCATATTGCAATAGACAAAATTATTAACACATTTATTTATTTTGATTTCCCTGCACACATATCTTTCAATCATTTGCTGAATAATGCATATGCATGTACACAGCACTGTGCATCATGATCATTTTCATGCAAATAAGCCGACTTGACAATTTATAACACCATATTTAACAACGTTATACAAGAAAACTATGAGAGATATATATTAAAAAAAAAAAAAACATTTCCGGGAAGCACGTATTCTAGAGAGTATATAATGGTACAATTTTCAATATTTGAAACTAGGCCAATTTTCATGGTTTGTGGGTCGAGTTCTTTAAGAAAAATCTGCGCTGCGTGAAAAAGTGGGGGGGGGGAGGCCCCTACCCACCCCCACCCCACCCCACTCCCGATGCTACGTGCCTGGATTGGGGCATTCATAACTTAGACGTTATATGTTGCAACATTTACTGGCATCAAATATATATATATATATATATATATATATATATATATATATATATATATATATATATATATATATATATATATATATATATATATATATATATAATAAAAAACTTTTAAAACACTGTTTCAAAATATTTCGACCGTGTTACCGGTCTTCATCAGTCGGTCGAAATATTTTGAAACAGTGTTTTAAAAGTTTTTTATTATTCATTGAAAAAGAGACTTTGGGTATATATATATATATATATATATATATATATATATATATATATATATATATATATATATATATATATATATATATATATATATATATATATATATATATATATATATATATATTTGCAAGACTCAGATTGACAAAAAACTGTCGCAAAATAAATTCTTGGTTTGTCTATTTGAAAAAAAATCCATAATTAATGATAGGCTAGTATATTACGGATTCTTAAAGATAGGCCCTATAATTGCAGGTAATCGGATAAAACCTATCTATGCTTCAATTATTTACATGATTTATTACTTGTATTTAATCAGGGGCGAAACTCTCAGAGTGTAACGAGGGCGAAACCACCCAGTTCCTCTTTTATAGAGACAGAGGACCAGTCAACAGACAGACAGAACAGACGACAGTAGACGCGATGGAGTCGGAGAAAAACTAGGTCTGGAAGAAGAGATATAGAGACCTACACATCAGGGAGTTTAATTTTATATATCAACTCATAAGATTGGAGTCACAAAAGTGTTCTTCCGATCACACACATATGATAACATCAATTCATATGTCAAACGTTATGTTGAAGTTCATAAGCCAGACTTCATTTCTGTCGGCTAGTTCATGTTTATCATGATACTCATCAACCTTTTCAATTTAATTCAGATGAATAAGATTATCTTAACTGTCCTTTAACAATTAACTACATGTAGCACGAAGTATCATGCGCGGATCCGGGGAGGGGGGGGGGGGGGGGTACGAGGGATATTTTTTGACAAGCGCTTAACCTGTTAACGCTTGTTTCATACAGTAGGCTAGTTGTTCTATTGTGTATAGAAAATAGACCTCCTGTCTAAAACAGGCGCCTGTGGATATTTTTGGTAATTTCACTATGTATAACTAAGAAATGAAAAAAAAAAAAAAAGAAAAGAGGGGATGTTTCGGACCCCCCCCCCCACCCCACCCCACCCCGATCAGCGCATGATGTATTGAATCTCGTTTTGGGGTTACTCGGAAGTTTTATTTAAACCAATCACGTGATTTTTACAGGCTGCCAGGGAGAACCATCAACAAGGAAGTGTGAACAAATGGTAAACATTAAAGATATGTCGCCATTTTGAGTTAAAGGCCTGTATAAAGGTGTGTATAGTTCGTTAAATGCATTAATTATTGTCAGCTGTTAGTTTCTGATTGTTGAAAATTTAAATCTAATGCTTATAATCTTTAATTTGTTTCCATTGAGTATAAATGTTCTATATCAATGAATATTGCTGAAATGTATCAGCTTACATTAATTGAAAATTAATGAAGAAAATATGAACAGATTTTTTGTTTGAATAACAAAAATAGACAAAAACAGCAACCTGTAGCTTTTTTTAGGTCACCTGAGTCACTCAGGTGACCAATTGCAAATGGTCTTCATTCGTCGTCATATGGTGTGCGTCTTCCGTCGTGCCTGCATGACACTGCATGTCTGCATTAAATTAACAATAAATTAAAAAAATTTAAAAATCTTTTCTACACCCATACATACATGTATGAGGAAAATGCATGGTTATGATGTACATGAAACCCTCTACCAAAATTTTGAGCCATATAGAGTTAATGCATATTGTGTTTTAAATTCTTCTTCTCTACTCTCACACATCTTTATGAAAAACTGACTTAGTAATTATGTTAACCTGGATGTTCTCTACTAAAATTATAAATTTCATGTCCCCTGGAGTATGGGTTTTGACTGTAGGGCCTAGGTGGATGTTTAGTGTAAAAGCATATAATGTTTAAAAATTATATTCTCTACTCCCACTCACCTGAAAGGAAAACTCACAGAGTAAAGAATGTTTTAGACCAGGAAGCCCACTATGAAAATCATAAACTTTATGTCCCCCGAGGTAGGGGTTCTGACTCTAGAGCAGGGCCAAAATAGTCATATAGTGTTCAAGCATTTAAATGTTGAAGAAAATAGTCATCATTACTTCTGCTGATACTGAATAAAAGCTGACTGCATTATTATAAAGAAGGAAAAAAAGCCATCTATCATTTTTTTTTAAATTTCATGTCTCCAAGTGAAGGGATTTGAATCTAGGGCGGGGCCAAAACACTCATCTAGTGTATAGGGTAGAGGTTCTTAATGCAAGGTGTGGCCAAAATGGTCAATTAGTTTAATATATATAATATTTAAAAAACATCTGCATGCTGACACAAAATAAAAACTGACTGCATATTTAGAAAAAAAACTTTAAGCTGTCATCTTTGATGATATATAATGTCACCTACATATACATGTAAGGCAAGGGTTATGGCTGAGGTGGGGTTATAAATTTGTCTTATTATTTTATTCTGCTCAGGAATTTCTATGAAAGAAATAAGCAAATTCACACATTTAAAAAAGAGAAAGAATGAAGCTGTCTATCAAAATTAAGACGTTGTAAAACCATTTGGAAAGAGTTCATTTTATTTATGAAAACATATGCACATAAAATATTTCTTGAAAGTTAACAAATATGGGGACATTATTTTATATCAGAATCTTGCATCTTTTCAATATCAGGTCATGCACTCTATTATGATTGTAAGTTTTTTGCAAAAGTTATAGGTTTCATTGTCCTTTTTGAAAGATTTCAGGCAGGGAGGTGGTCTGTACAATATTATAAATTTCCTACTCCAGAATTAAACTTCACTAAATACATATATATGAGACTTAAACGAGTTTGTATGTGGTACTCATGCAGGTGACCGTCAAGGCCTATTGGCCGCTTGTTTATTAAAATAAAATCTGAACTGTAAAGGAATGAAATATTTATTAGTAACTAATGAAAACTCTATTTAAAAATTTATACAAAAATATATATATTTTTAAATATGTTACTATTTAGAATTAATATAATGAAATATTGTAACAAAATTTACAACAATTAAAGTAAAAAAAAAGGCAAACAAATATATGTGTACAATATATTTTAATAGTAAAGATTGTTTGAATTCATTTGATGCAGTAGTAAGTTTTAAAAGCAATTATCTATTATGAGATTTTTACGAAGACAAAATTAATGCACTTTTTATAACTCATATTCATATACGGTATTTACATTTTCCAGTGTCTTTGCCTGTGATAAAACTACGTATCAATTTTGTACTATATAACCCATAAAACAAATGACGCCAAATCGAGGCGCCAGCAGTTTGCTTATTTATATTTAAATATATAATCGTATGATGGCTTAAAATTATATAAATATAAGTAATAAGGAATCATTCTTTGAATACTATGAGATGATAATTTCGGTCGGTCTATCATAAAGCCCTTCGGGCTTTATTGGATTTGATCACGCCCCGACGGAAATTATCACCTCATAATACTCAAAGAATGATTCCTTATTCCTTATATAAATCTGTCTTTCAATAATGAAGTTGAGAGTTGAGTTTCAAAAGAGATTCACTGCTTCAAACTTCTAAAGTTTAAATAAAATGATAATGTAATTGTCCTTAACAATGGCGTTGTTATTTGAAGGAAGATGATAGAAACATTTCTGTTAAGACTTTTTCTGAACTCATCTCACTTATTACATGTAAGTTTTATTGTATATATAATTAAACCAAATTTTGTTTGATTTTTCAGAACATGAATAAAAGTGTCTGACCATGGACCCTGAGTACAATCTTCAGGATGTGTTACGGTGTCATCTCTGTGAGACCCCGGGCCGCCCTATGTACTGTGTCATTTGTAACAAATATCTGTGTAAAGCCTGTGAGGGGGACCATTTATCTGATCAATCCAAAGAACACAAAGTGGTACCATTTAAAAAGAGGGGATATACTCCAAAGTGTCAAAAACATCCCTTAAAAATATGTGAACTTTACTGTGAGCAATGTAACATTCCTATTTGTGCAACATGTGCTTCCTCTGAAGAACACAACGGCCATCAATTTATTGAAATATCTAAAACCATGGACAAGAAGAAAGAAATAATTCAAAAAGATTTACAACAACTAGAAAAATCCATTAATCTTAAATACCAAGAGATTGCATCCATTAACCAAGTCCAAAAATCTGCTCTGAATGAAAACTCCCAGAAATTAACAACAGAAATCGACAAACATGGAGAAGACTTGCACAGAGAAATAAACACCATTATCAGAAACATGAAATCTAACATGGAGGAAACGGACACCAAACACCTGGCTGTCTTAGACAAACAGGAAGATGAAATCAAACACACCATTTCTGAAATCACACAGACCATTACTGAACTAAAGACGTTACTGGACTCCAATGATGTCAGCCGTGTCTCTGCCTACAAATCCAGGAATGATGAATTCAGAAGATTGCCTCCTAAACTCACAGTGTCCTTACCAAGTTTTACCCCTCAGAAGATCAACAAAGAACAGCTTTATCAACAGTTTGGTTCTCTGTCAGCGTCATCTATCATAACAGAAGAACATGGCTACACCATGGAATCTCCCGGTGCTGAGTCCTCTCCCCCAGACAGACCGCTCATTGATGTACCACGGATCATCACACAGATAGACACCGAGTATAGAGTATCATTATTCAGTGTGTCCTGTCTGAGTGATGAGGAGATGTGGACGCATGGTGAGGACAAAATCATGAGACTCTACAACCTCCGTGGGGAACTAGTGAAGTCAGTCCAAACCAAGTCAGGGTACCATCCACAGGACATAGCAGTGACAAGGAGTGGGGATCTAGTTTATACTGATTACAGAGATAGAACTGTGAACATAGTGAAGAATACACAGATACAGACAGTGATCAGACTACAAGGGTGGAGACCTCTCAATGTCTGTAGTACCTCCTCTGGTGACCTCCTGGTTGTCATGAACAGTGATCATCATAAACAAACAAAAGTTGTGTGTTACTCTGGCTCCACAGAGAAACAAAGTATTCAGTACGACGACAAAAGACTACCTCTCTATTCATCTGGTAAATACATTAAATACATCAGTGAGAACAGGAACCTAGATATCTGTGTGTCAGACGCCCGTGCAGTAGTGGTGGTCAATCAGGCCGGGAAACTCCGGTTTACCTACACTGGTCCTCCCTCTACTACCAAGGAATCATTCTATCCACGCGGCATCACAACAGACAGCCAGGGTCGGATCCTGACAGCAGACTGGTACAACGACTGTATCCACATCCTGGATCAGGACGGACAGTTCCTCCGCTACATTGACAACTGTCATTTACAGACTCCACGGGGTTTATGTGTGGACACCAGAGACAACCTCTTTGTGGCTGAGTGGACAGGTAAAGTGAAGAAAATACAATATGTGTAGAACATTACACAGCAGTGTAACATTGTTTATATGTATTACATGTTGACAAACTGACTGTATATATATTATACTTGTTTGTGTATAACAGTTAATTATCTGTATTATATAATTAGTTTATGTTAATAAATAAACACCTTCATATATTCTTTACATACCAACAATACTATTGTTTAGTTTCTCTATGTAAATCGTAACAAACTCATTGTTTTTGTGCAGTGATTTTAATGGTAAAAAATGACAGCATAAATATTTTACTTTCCAAACAAACTATTATATATACATGTGTATATATATATGCTTGTCATTAAAAGTTGAAAAGAATACAATCAAACATTCTGTTTAATGAACATTGTATATCAAGAATGAGAACAAGTGAATGTTTGAAAAAAAAACCATTTAATTTATGTCATTCTGTTGGATGTGTATATTATTGTGTATAATAAATGATTTGTGTACAATTATGTGATCTTATGTTTTAATTATTTTTATTACCTAATCAAAGGGATTTTGTTGTTTTATTACAAATTAAATATTTGCGTTAAATATTAAAAAATTTTCAGATTTAATTGGATGGAGCAAAATGTCTGAATGTTTGTATTATCAGTTGGAAATTTTAAACTCTGTAACATTTAATTCTAAGACTATTTTGAAGCAATGCTGATTGTTGCATCTGAGATGAAAAAAACATCCTCTTTGTCAATGGCCAGGTCCCATCGAAGAAGTGAGCTATCTTCTTAGGTTATGGATCGATGATTTATTTTACCCATACCCTGTAAGCAGGTTGCCCATTGTTATAGCAAGACCCCTGTATATTTCCAGTTCAAAAGGTTGATGGGTCAATAGGTTAATACGTCAGTAAGTGTTCTGTCAAACTATTGTATTTTAAGATTTTAGTCATCGATGTTGGTTAACATTATGAAGATTAAACATGCTGACAAGTGGATGAGGTCAAAGGTCACAAGAAGCATAGGCGTCGGAACCGGGCTAGCCCCCCCCCCTACTATTTTTGGCAAAGTTACATGTAACCATTAGACACATAGCATCATAGAGGGTTTAGCCCCCCCCCCCCCCCCCCCCCCCCCGATTAGGAATTTCATGGTTTGGGGGAAAAAAATTGGGTAGGGAAATCTATTTCTGGAAGTATAGGTATACCCCCCCCCGGATTAGGATTTTCATAATTTTGGGAATTAGGTTTTTTCCTCAATATTTCTGAGGATTAGTCCCCCTCCACTTTCAATTTGCTTCCGACGCCAGCGAGAAGTATGACGAAGGGTGAATAAAATAGCACAATTACTCTTCATTTCAGTGTAAAATGCTTGCGCGGATCCAGAATTTTTTTTCCAGAAGAGGTCCGAGTTATATTTTCGGGAAATTTACTATATAAGTAAGAAAATTGAGTTTTTCAGGGGGTACCGACTCTCCCTCTCTATATCCGCGTATGAAAAAATACAGAAATGTTAAAATTCAATGTTTAATGCGAATTAAAAAAAACCCAGAGTCAATGTTTCAAAAGGACTATGTGCGGTATGGTCAAATATCTGCCCCCGATTTCAACCAATTTTTAAATAGTATCGTATAAAAATAAAATCTTCACAAATTATTGTATAGAGGATGCCTATAACTATAATAATGATTTTAGTCATCATTGCTCTTTAGCTGTGTATCTATGACGTCACCTAAATGGCCCAATTCCCGCAAATTTGCAAACAAATGAAAATAATCTCATTTTTGCTCTATATTTTGCATTCGGAAGTATAGAGCGCAGATCTGCTCAAGTGCGATTTTAACATATGTTTTTCTTCAGATAGTTATACACATTATACTAAAATATGGTACTTGAGCAAGCCTGCGCTCGATGTTTACCAGTCGAAAAACCATCGGAAAACACCCATATTTTGCTACAAAACATCAATTTATCAAAATAATGCAATATTCATGACGTCATTTCTACATTATGACGTCACAGTGGTGATAACCTTTTACACCTTTATTTCCAATATGATTTTAACTATCTTTCACCTTATTTTAAAGCTCTTTCTAAAACTTTGATTTTGGGGGGCAAAAATTGCATAAAACCGCACTTAGTCCTTTACGAACTTATTTATTTTTTCTACAAAGGTTCACATGTGCTACAAATAACATTTCTGATGTATACAGGGTAACTGCAACAGGGATTTGAATGACTTGCGTTATTTTTTCAATCAAAATGAGCCTATACCAACGTATGGGCGGAGATTATAGAATAGTTGGCAATGAGGTTCTAAATAAGATTTTGGCGCAAACAGCAGTCGATAGTGTCAATATGTTTGGAGTACTAAGTTAAAAGACTACAAAAGTCGATGTTTTGCTAGATAACAGAATTCTGATAGAAATGTTAGATATGTTATGGTACCAGGCACGTAGCATCGCTTTTCCAAGTTGAAGGGGACCAAGACTTGAAAAAAAGCCCAGAAAACTCCGCTAATTTTAATCCGTAGTGTTGGGGGGGGGGGATGAGGGCTTTATTACAGGATGTAATATCTATATTTTCTTACAGTGACAGAAAAGTAGAGACACAAGTTTATTTCTTGAATTATATAAGTAACTCTAAGAGTAATATGTCAGTAGGCAAAATAAGTTTACCCCCTCCCGTAGCTACATGTACGTGTCTGATTTTATTTTTCCAGTTTCGTATCTACGTTCATCGTCCTTTTTCTTAGTGTTTCTGTGCTACATTTGTCTTATACTAATAAATTCAAGATATTGTTATAAAAGACATTTAGGCTAAAATGTTTGTTTAGACATTAAAAGTAATATTTGATACAATATTCGCTATTAACCGTTCCAAGGGGGGGGGGGGGGGGGTGGGGGGGGGGGGGGGTTGCGGAATTATTTTGCATTTTAAAATCGTGTCCATTGTTAATATATTTTCAAAGTAAACACGAACAAATATATTATCTTATTCTTTAGTATATTTTTTTTATTTCAACAAAACAAAAAGCCAAAGTGCTCTGATAAACTTTTATTAAAATGTATGTGATAGAAGTTATCTCTCTTTGATCAGTCATGCAAATTAAAGATATAAACTCGCATATACTTAAATGTAATCTATAACAAAAGGTTAAACAATTCAAGAAGAGCTTCAATAAATGAAAAGTTGTACAAAACTTTTTATGATAAATGCAAACCATGTCCACCACTTTCCTCTTTTAATAATTTTAGACAAATGCCAGACATTTCAACCTTCAATTAACCTTAGTGTGTTCCTAAGATTTGACCTAAGTGGGTTCCTAAGATTTGACCTGTGTTCCTAAGATTTAACGTAAGTGTGTTCCTAAGATTTGACGTAAGTGTGTTCCTAAGAGTTAACCTAAGTGGGTTCCTAAGATTTTAGGCACGTAGCATCCGGGGGGGGGGGGGGGGGGGGGCTGCCCCCCCCCCCACACTTTTTCTCGCACCAACTAATTTTATATTTTCTTAAATTTGAATTATTATTCATGGGTCCCCCCCCACTTTTTTGGGAGTACATGTATGTATAAAAATTGGAATAGAAATGAGAGAAATCAAATTATAAGTTATAAATGTACGCCATTTTTTTTTCAAGATTTTTTGGATGAGTCTGCCCCCCCCCCCCCCCAAACTTTCAAAATCGATGCTACGTGCCTGGATTTTACTTAGGAAAAAAAGGTTAGGGATCTTAAGATGTAGCTAGACGGTGACTTAGGAACTCCTAAGTAAGGATATCCACACCTACTAAAATCATTCCTAGTTTTCATATTAATTTATAGAGCTAGAATTTCAGACTTGTTCAAGGATAAATCATAAACAATTCACTAGGGAAAATAATACATGTACATTGGTACGATAGGCCTAAAACCAGTAATTTTTATACATTGCTTAGATTTATTTTAGTGACGAAAGCAATTGTGTTAACAAAACCTAAAATCAAATTAACCGCTATATTGTGTAAAGAAATTATGTATTGGGACAGCTTTTGGCTTACAAGCCAATGATTATAGAAACAACAAATGCATGTTTTAGTGTAAATTAACATTTGAACCAAAGGTTCGGCCTAACGAAGAAGCTCAAATTTAGCATAGGTAGAAATACTTTATCTAAAAAGTACATGACTTTTATTCGACCTTTAATTATTATCTTCAAGAGAGTCCCTTTTTTTAGAAACAGGTTGGATGCCTCTCTCAGACGGCAGAAAATTAGCAAAATTGAGCGCAATGTATAAAATTCATAATAATTTGTAGAATCGAATTACAATACACGCAATCGTGAAGACTATACTATTCCAAAATGTAGACTAGAAATATTCAAGAAATCGTTTGTTCCTGACACGATCAATAAATGGTATAGTTTAAGTTTAATCACCAGAAATAATTTCTCGTTTAGAAGTTTCAAAAGCAGTATTCAATTAAACCAAACTAAACCTCCGTTTTATTATTGCTTCGGCAAGAGACGACTTTACTTTATTCATACATAGTTCTGCACATGCATCTTAAACTTTGACCTTTTCAGAAAAATATTATTGAAAGCCCTATTTGCCAATGTGGATTACCAGAGAATTCTTATCATTAATTTTGTTTGTTTGTTGTTGTTTTTTGGGGGTTTTTTGGATGTAAGAAATATACCAATGCACGAAATGAACTGTTTTCAAACATTCTTTTAAATCAAATCAACGTTATTAATTGTCATTTACTTGTGTGGGGAGATGAATCTTTGACTGTCAAACCAACGCATCTTTTTAGCAGTTCAAAGATTTATCAGAGATTGTCGTAGATTCTCGTAATTTCAGTCTTACTGCCTAGACTAAATTCAAACGGGACTGGGTTTTTTAAATACAGGTACGTTTGTTCCATAATCATGATAATTTAACTATTTTTAAGTTATATCCATTTCTTTGTACTTTCCATAAATGTGTAAATTTGTTATACTTAATAAGAACCTCGTAAGTTGTTAGAACTTGTGTTCGAACCATTTGTATATGTTTATGCAATTAAATATGTTCAGACTATTCTTAACTAAAAGGTAAAGACAAAAATGAAACTAAAGATTATTTGCAAAAATGACAGCAATGCTTGTTCACAATTTAAGATCAGCAATTTGTCCGAAGTAAACTTTGGGACTTCTTTCAGCCTTGCCATTAGCGTGTAACACTTGGTAGCAATGCGTGCAAAGGCAGTAGAAATAATTGTATCAGAAAAAACCATGGTTGAAATTGATCTTTTCTTTGATATCTTATACGGCATAAAGTCCTACGATTAAACCAAATTAAGAAAATAAGTACCTGTTACACAAAGGGACCGTGGATATTCTCCAGGGAGACGGCAAAGGCGTTCTTCGCGATATTAAAGTAATTTGCAGTTTTATATTGTTGAATCACAGGGGCATCGTATCCGCTCTACACTCTATGATATATATATAATAATACATGTATATTATTATATATATGTCATAGAGTGTAGAGCGGATACGATGCCCCTGTGGTTAAACTGAAATTTTTGAGCAGAAAAATGTTCCCTTTTCTTGAAATGCATAGAACTGTCTTAATTCAGTCATTTTATGAGTTATTTTATGAGTTCTTTAAATTGTTATTACCCAGTATTGCAGTTTGTATTACATTTGGTAACTGTAATTTTAATTATTCAATGAATATAACAACTTTAAGAATTTTCTTTTCTAGATATTACAGTGAATGAAATGTAAATGTATGGGAAGGGAGGGAGATATAGTTATTCATCATGTTCATTTATCAGTCATGCCACCAACCTCTGTTTAACAGTATAGACACATTGAATTTTCCTGAGCTAGCAAAGACAGTAATAAAGCTGGCGTCTTTATTGTCAAACTCTTCTGTTTTGGTATTTAAGTATTTAACTTATAGTTTTGTAATTTCCTTTGATTTGTTTAATTCTTAACTTAAGTTATGCCAATTCTAATTGATTTCTCTCTCTCTCTCTCTCTCTCTCTCTCTCTCTCTCTCTCTCTCTCTCTCTCTCTCTCTCTCTCTGAGAGTTATCCTTCTTTGCACAATTCATTAAAATGTCATGTTTGTAGGTTAATGCAAATGCTTAACCATACAGGTATTATATAAATACATGTATTTTATCATAGACACATTTAATAGTAATGTATTAACCACAAATTTACATGTACGTAACATGCGCGGATCCAGATAGACAAGTATTTTTCCAGGGGGTCTGAGGCTATTCTCTTTTGAAAAGTGGACAGGCATAGCCTACCCACTTCTCAAAAGAGAATAGGTCTGAGGCATATTCGGTAATTATGCTATGTAAATTTAAGAAATGTGATTTTTCCGAAGGGGTGGGGTCTGGATCCCCCCGACCCACCTTCCCATAAAGATCTGCGCAGGGGCAACACATGCATGTAGCGGTACACGTATTAACCATATATGTACGAAGAAGTCCATCGCGGTTTGGTTAATGTATTGATATATTTTGTTCATTTCCTGTTGGTCAGCGCTGCGAAGTCTTTCAAAAAGTTTGGCGTGGGGAGTGGATTTATTTAGTTCTTTCCGTGTGAACGGATTTGATACATGAAGACTAAGACTAAAAACTGAGGTGTTAATGTGCAACTCTTGAAGCTACAAAGATTGGGGGAATTACTCAAGGGCTTTGTTCAGCAGAGGGGACGCTTCAGACCTTATCTGCCCAAGTCAAGATGCCCTAGCCCTTACCAGTGCTCGCTGTATTGTAGGACAACACCCCTCTCCAATGCATCCCCCAACACCCCACCCTCTTCATATACATGTACATGTACCAACAAAGAATGTTACTCACTGGAAAACCATCAGCCAAAAAATCTAAGAATTTGGGATTCATCGAATTTTTGCGTTCCTGGCTCGTATTAATTCTACTGACAGTCCAAGACACGAGGGAGACTTGTACTCGATACGCGGTGTACAGGTTCCATTGAGAAAAGCGTGCATGTTTCCTGTGTACAGGTGACATATTGGTTTTACAGGTAGACATTTACCTGACATTCCTGATTGACAGTCAATCAGGCTACTGTCACCAGCGACCTTTCCCACTGAATAATCAGCCGATACCATGAAACGGGGCCTTTGTTCAAATTTCTGCTCGGTCATGGAAGATGGTTCAGTCAAGTTGAACATTTTTTGTCTATTGCATCACACCCTCACCTTGTTCAACAACGATTTTCTAAATTCATTTTTTTTAAACGTTCACACCTATTTATCTTTGATTTATGATGATATACTCTGATATATCCACGCTTAATTTATCTCATATATTTACGATTCATGGCGATGTTTGAATCCGTCAATAAATAAAGAATCCCTTGGTACGAGTACAAAGTCATCTCTATCTCATTGGTACGACATTAAGTATCCATAAATCATCAATAATTGACAATTTACATTAATACTTCATTTTCGTAGAAAACGAATACTCCGTCAGAAAAAATAGACATTATGTACATGTTTGATTGGAAAGTATCTCAACGGAAACAAAATCCCTACGTTGGCGTCTTATTAACAGCATCCATGATCCATGGAAAGTGTATAAATTAAACAAATGTCGAAGTTGTAAATAAGCCATATAATATTAATCTCTACCTTACTTTATGATCTCTATCTCTATTTTTTCTATTTCTCCACAAACACCCCCGGTCCTTTCCTAGGTATTTTGATTTCTTTCTCACAGAGAGAAAGAGAGACAGTCAAAGAGAGAGAGAGAGAGAAAGAAAGAGAGAGAGAGAGAGAGAGCTTATATTTCCATCAAAACTTAATTTCTTTACCCAATATAGCCGCTGCAATTAAAAATACAATGTATTCACAATCATATAATATATAGGAATTATGTACAGTGTACTAATATCCTAAACACCTAATAGAATGAAATACGATAATCATTGTTTATCGAGTAATTATTGTCGAACGAAATAACAATTGTTGTTTTTCAAGATACTAAATTTGTTGTAGATAAACAACACCCTATTATCACCAAGCATGTGGCGTTATTTCTTCTTATACTAATCAATATTTAAATGTCGAAAGGAATAAGTATTTAGCCGATCGAGTCAATTTCTTCCTTTGAGAAAGTGTGCACAAAAAGCTCAGGTCTTTACTGTTCAGGTGAATCATTTTAATGGCTGTAAGAACAAATCGATGTAAAAAATAAATAAATGATAAAATGGCGACCTTCGCCGCCAAAGGTGACCCGCCCACGAGTTCGGGGTTTTACGGAAAGTACAGAGGCGCTCAAAAATACCCTTTACTTTAGTCAGTTAACTGAAATTATTTTTTTTTCATTTTTCTCTCCATATATAATCCCTTCATTAATGTACATGTATGTGTTGAAGTCAGATTCATTCTGATAATAAACTAGGTCAATCTTTTTAGTTTATCTCATTTTGCAATAAATATTACAGAAGCAGTAATTATTTCTTTCAAGTGCATAAACAAGTGTTCTGTTTGAACCTGTAAAGCCCATGTAATCTCAACTTGAAAAAGAAGATAAAACTGAATTTGAGAATTTAAAATAAATTGCTGCACGTGAACTTTCCCATCTCACTTCCTCTTCCGGCTCGTTAGCACGTGGTACCTAAAATATTGAAATAGTTATTTATGGTCGGTGTCCACTTTTGCAATAATGTATTTACATGTACCAGGTAAATTATACCTAACACAATAAACAATCAATGAAACAAGTACTTATTAATAAGTTCTATTGTGATATCATAATGCTGATTAAAAATGTGCATTTGCACATTTAGAGCATTATTATAAATACTCCCCTCTTTGCATAGATCCACGTCGTTGATCTTGTTTAGCATTAGCGTGTTTTCAATTATTTATCCCTTATTGATCAAAAAAAAAAAAATCCATTATCTCTCGCTAATTTAAATGGACATCTACGTTTTAGCGCGCTACATGTAACTAACACTAGCTATATATACATGTATATAAGAACTTAGTTCTTTCTAGCAAATGATTCTCAAAATAGATATCAAAACATGCAGCAAAACATCAATTCATAAAAATGATGCAAACTCAGATAGGCTAGAACGAAACACAAATGACATTGGTATTTGTAATATTTTCTCATATACTAATATACAAGATAATGGCATTATTACTCGTTAAATTCAATTCACAAATATTAATCATGATACTTTTCATTTACTAAATGCAGAAAAAAATCCAGGTACCGCCTATAATATTTTGATTATTTAGACAATTTGATCGTTGTCAGTTGGTGCAATATAACCTTCCATTATTTAGTGAATGAAACTTGTTTTTAAAAAATATCCGCAGAAGATATTTGGTTTTTTCTTTAGAACCAACTCAAAAAAGTAGAATTCATTGCTTTTAATCGTTGATTATTTGGGCATAATTTTAGGGAATAACTGTACATGGAGGTAAATCTGATACGTTTATCTATTGTTCAAGCAGGGGTCTGAATGAGCAAGAGAAAAACAAACATTAACATGACCAAGACGTCTAGTGATAGGAAACTGTGGCGGGGGAGAGGACCAGGATAGCAACGCGGATATCAATACTCTCTCTCTCTCTCTCTCTCTCTCTCTCTCTCTCTCTCTCTCTCTCTCTCTCTGTGTGTGTGTTTTTGCTATTTCATTAAAAAAAACCAATTATTACTAATATAACACGGAATTTATTTTATAATTTATTGACATGAGCTGACATTCGTACGATTTTGTAGTAGATATTGATGGGTGTCATTAACGTAACTATACGTTTATTGTATACAATATATTAAGAAATAAAACAAAGTCCACATTTCCATCATATCTTAATCACTGTTGATTATAATATATAATCAACAGTGATAAAGAAATATATAATCAACAGTGATAAAGAAATATATAATCAACAGTGATTAAGAAATGTTGGAAATGTAGATTTTCTTTTTATTCTTTGTCGATTAATTTTATGTGTGACATCCTCCTCCATTCTTTTTTGGATTATATAGTAAAGTTTATCAGTGACATTATCTCCGATATCATCTACAAAATTTGAGTTGCGGGTATAGGGAATTTTGGCGAGCGCTTGCTCTGTTGAACTCGCCTCTGTTGTTCAAGCAGGGGTCTGAATGAGCAAGAGAAAAACAAACAGTAACATGACAAAGACGTCTAGTGATAGGAAACTGTGGCGGGGGAGAGGACAAGGATAGCAACGCGGATATCAAGTCTCTCTCTCTCTCTCTCTCTCTTTCTCTCTCTCTCTCTCTGTTTTTGCGATTTCATTAAAAAAATTTAATACTAAATCTAACACTGAATTTATTTTATAATTTATTGACATGAGCTGACATTCGTACGATTATGTAGTAGATAGTGATGGGTGTCATTAACGTAACTATACGTTTATTGTATACAATATATTAAAAAATAAAAGAAAGTCCACATTACTAACATTTCTTAATCACTGTTGCTAATATAATATATAATCAACAGTGATTAAGAAATACATAATCAAGAGTGATTAAGAAATGTTGGATTTTCTTTTTCTTCTTTTTCGATTAATTTTAAATTAATGTGCGACATCCTCCTTCATTCTTTTTTGGATTATATACAGTAGTCTCCGGATAGTAAAGTTTATCAGTGACATTATCTCCGATATCATCTACATAATTTCTTCGTATCAATTCTATGTACAATCAATGCCAGACAAACAAAACGTACGGACCGTAGATTTTTTTCAACTGGTTTATTTTCCCAATGTTCATAAAACAGAAGCCAATCCAAGATAAGTATAGCTCATTGCCTTTACATGTAATTGCATCATAACATCCGGGGCCCTGCTGGTGGCTTGGTGGCTTCTCAACTCAGACTACACTCATCACAGAGCGCTGTTTCTATCCCACACCTGTGTGTTTCGTCAGTGATTGACGAGAAAAAGTTTTGCCCTGTGACACGTTCCTTCTCCTGTGTCAGGGAATGTCTCAAGACTCGACATTTGTCATCACTTTCGCAGATCCGTTGTACAATCAAAATTTACAATAACAAGAACGTTAGTTTTGAGAAAGGTTGAACTGATATTTCGTGAAAACTTGATAAGATGTTACTAAGTCTCACAATATTTAATAGAACTGTAGCTGTGAAGGGGGAATTTATATACATATATACCTCGACAAAAAATATAAAAAAGTTCGTATAACAAAATAAAGTTAGCAGTAAGTAGGTTTTTATGTTATTACAAAAAATTGTATTGATTTTTTAAAAGACAAGAGGTAGAGAGGGGTTGTGGAATCTTTTTAATACATGTAGTTTGTCATTTCAACTGTACTTTAATCCCTTTTTCAGACGAAGAACACGGGAAGTGGTGCTATGAGATATCGTCACTATCCCTTTAAAAGTATTGAAAATAAAATTTTGAGAACTGCCCAATTTAAACAAATGGCTCATTGCCAACAAAGTTGTTAAGAACTATTCCGGAGAGTAAAGAGTGTGAAGTGAACTTATCACGTGACTGTTTTTGGCCAATTTCTGTGATTAAATAAAAAAAAGTATCGGTGTAACTCAAGAAATTTTAAGTAATGAATTGTCACAATATTATCTCTTTGATAAATACAGAGAGAGAGAGAGAGAGAGAGAGAGAGAGAGAGAGAGAGAGAGTGAGAGAGAGAGAGAGAGAGTATAGATTGGTATGTAGATAGATTTAATTTAGTTAGCTTAATAGTTGTTTGATTTTTTAGGAGTAAAGTTTGAAAGGAACCACGAACAATCGAAACTTAAATCATGAGAAAAATTCATCTACAGATTGCAGCTTAATTATTGAATTATTGATGGAGGGGGGGGGGGGGCTAATGACCTTGAATGTACTTGAACGTTATCAATGGGTGGCCTGTGAATGGTCTCTTAAATACATAGCTCTCTAAATGCCTATGTCGGTCATCCACATTTCCACATTATCGGATTCTGCGCCATGTGGGCAGATCGATAGTGTCCCATTAACAGCGAACCATATCCAATGTTGTATTTAGTTAACTGTATTCTATAATCGGTGGGGATTATGCAGGGATTATAGAACTGTGTTCTGATAGTCATCAGAGTCAGCCCTTAAGTTTTACACGTGCATTTTCTGAATCCACGCGTGATGAAATCCTTCCGGTCCGACAACGGCCTACACATAGGACGTGTTATAACGTCACAAATCCTTCCGGTCCGACAACAGCCTACAGATAGGAAGTGTTATTACGTCACGCAGGACGACGAATTTTAGAACAATGTTAACAAGAGCTTGGACTTTGGGTAGTTGTGTCAAACAGAAATTTGACGTAGGTCTGTGTATTTCATTGCTAACCACTGAGAAATAGCTCTTTGGAAGCAACAAGATTTGTCTGGCTTTTGAGCTAATTAAAGGTGGTATGGGACACCTCCGTGTTGTGACGTACTGTTTATCGAAATAAACAATAAAATGAAGTCTAATTATATAAATAGTTTCTTTCTCAATATAGTCACCTAGCAGCGTAGCGCAGTGAGTTAGAAGGTTTACTACGAGTCTGGCAGCCATGACTTCGAATCCCGCAGGGGGTTTTACACTTTATACCCCTTCATGCTAAAATTTGAAAATTTTAAACCCGTAAAAGTATTCTAAATTTAATGTACTTATCCACATTAACGTCGATAGAGGTGCCATACAACCTTAAGACAATACAATCTGTGCATATTTCCCTTGAAACCAGTCTCATTTTAACGTGTTTGATGAAGAAAAAGATAGTTACATCGTATACTGAAAGTTAAATGTTAAAATGGTTCTACCACAAATCGAGACATTTGATTGATAAAACGTTAAGTGTTAATTATTATGTATATATAAACCAGTAATGAACAATATTTTAAAAAAAAACTATCGATCTTCGATTTATTTATCGATTGTTAAGTTTTGTCTCTTCGAGAACTGTTAGGAGACGATTAAGAGGGCTCGATGGCCATGGGAATTTTTAGACTGAATAGATCTCCTTTATAGGAGAGCTCTATATAAGAATAGAGGAAAATACCCTTTGAAAGGTAAAATATATGGACTTTTTCTTTGTGAATTGTATCAATTTGAAGATGAAACAGAGCTCGCTCTGCCCACGCCAGCTGATATAGCCCCCCCCCCCCCCCCACACACACACACACACACACCAATTTCAAAGAGGCTCAACCTATAGTTAACCAGGAATTTCCATTCTCTAGTTAAAAAAACCATAATATGTAGAGTGTTGAACCAGTTGTACACTAGTATTTGTGATCCCTTGACCTGTTTATGTAAAACAAATCCTTTATCGGACACATATAAACTTAAAACCGGACGGGGTTCAGGGATTCCCATTTTTCAACTTTATTGGACGTTATTAACATCAGTCTGCTTGCAAGCAAGTTTTTATGACTCAGTGTGTAAAAAATGTACAAACTATAGGATATCTTATTAAGGAGTTTATTTTTATCGTAAAAATCGTGATCAATGAAGGCCTGTGTTTTCCCAATTAAAGTCTTCAGCTTAACTACGACAAATACTTTGTAGGGTGTTCCATATTCATCACCGACTGTTTGAGTAACCATTTCTCCTTAAAACTCATCAAATTGTAATTCACAACGTTTGATAAGGACGCGTTAATATGTGATACTTGAATATACCCCAAGAGTCCCCCCCTCTCTCTCTCTCTCTCTCTCTCTCTCTCTCTCTCTCTCTCTCTCTCTCTCTCTCTCTCTCTCTCTCTCTCTTCAATTGTCATTTTTGCAGCTTAGAAAGAGCGTTTACATTTACATAGTAAAATAACAAGCACGGCATTGTATCAAAATAAAGATTTTATTTCATCTACACAGACAAAACTAATATTCACACACTTCAAAATGCTTCAGTTTGCCGGGAGTGTTCGATGAGTGAAGTTTATTTATAAACCACACGACAGTCTCACAGCCACAATTGGAAGTACTTCAGATACTTCTTAGTGTATTGTTTCAAAACAATCATTTATTTCCTTGTTTAGGACAGAAAGCAATTTGCAAGGCCGCCAAAATCACTCGAAAACGAAGTTCATAATGAGTCGAGTTCAACACTTATAACATTAACCGTCTCTTTTCCCATGCCAATCAACCGGAAGTAAGCAATTCTTCTTCATAATAACGCAGTGTTGTGATAGGAAGCAGGGATGGAGCGCGGGATATCCGCCATATTGACAAAATGACTCGAAGGAAATGTTTCAGACGTGAAATCAATTATAAGATGTCTGCTGTCTTCCCGGAGTCGACTTCAAGATTTTTCACACTTTTAATTGTTTATAGATTGAATAATTATATTTTACAAGGGACGTGAAAACGATAATCTATCTGTAACTCTGAAGTAATTTTTCTTAATATCTAAGAATTCAATCATTTTTCAATCTTTTTAACGAAGAGAAGGGTTGGATGTGATATACGTTCATCGATCAATAACGTGCAATTTTCTGTAAATCACCTTGAGATCTAAGAACACTTTCTGCACCTAGGGGCACTGCGCTGGAATGATGCTGTTCTAAGCGTGTTTGTTTTGGTCTTTGTAGGAATATATCTAATAATAGCTAGTACTCAAAGAAAAGAAATCTTAATGGCTTTTGTGGAGAAGAATTACTCGTTACAAAAATAGATGTCATCCTATCATTGAGATATTTCTGGTTCTATTCGTTTTCTATAGACAGACAATTACAAAATATTTTTACCCATATCTTGAAAACTTTTCCTATTTTTGGATGTACGCAGTTTCAATTTTTGACAAGAAAAACTGCTAGAGCACTATTTCCCAATAATTGCTGTTAAAGGGAATTAGACACGATTTGAGATCAAAAATTATATTTTTATTTTTTATGTAAAAAAAATGGTTTACTGGTGCATTTTAAATGATTGACCAAAATATTGAATGTTAAAGTCAAGTTACAAGGGAGATACAGAGGTAAGAATTGATTGTTATGTAAACAAAGCTCGAGTCCTATGGTTGTTTACAAAAAGTGTAATGTAGCGAATTGCCTTTTCTTAGACAAAATGAATTGTAAAAACAATTTAAACTAATTAAATTTATTCATAAATACTATTATCAACAAAATATGGCTATATTTGATTGAAACTTACACCAATACAACACATATGTAAACAATGACACTATTCGAGCTTTGTTTACAAAAAAAAACCCAAAGAATTATGAACTCTGTATCTTGCTTATATGATATTTGACTTTCAAATTTGACATAGCATTATAAACTTCTATATTTATCATTCATATATACATATAAAATTTGAGTCTTGCTTTATCAATAATTATAGACGGAAGTGCACCCTACCAGAGGAGCCGAAGTTTCCATAAAATCACGAGACAACTGCGAACTGAAGAGAGTCCGTCCGTTTGTCCCTTATCTATAACAATTAAGGTCCCATCATGCACGTGGTCACGACAAACAGTTCTCAGTGTATACAACTGTTATGTTGTAAATTCTGAACTAAACCGAAAGGTGGCAGAAAGAACAAAATTTACAACACCAAATTTAGTATTTTGCTGTTACCCGCGCGCGGTAAATTTAAAATTTACAACACAACTATATGCAATATCAGCATTATAAGTTGAAAGATAGCTTTTCACCTTAGAGAAATGGAAAGCCATCATATGACCTCCACCCAGGTCTGGTCTTTGCTTTGACTGAGATTTTGACTGCATGGAATATACCTTTTTTGAGCGCCACGTTGCTTACATTGAGCAATAGTAAGCACGGTATAGTATTTCATTGGGTTCTAACCGTTCCAAGTACATCAACGTTACAGCTCCTTAAAATTTACAAAACCCACGCGCTTCTTGTGTTTTTTTAATTTTAAAGTCTTGTATACGAGAGAGAGAGAGAGAGAGAGAGAGAGAGAGAGAGAGAGAGAGAGAGTGAGAGAGAGATAAACAGAAGCATCGATCAGGGAATATTGGCCTGTCATGGTTCATCAGTGTATGTTCATTCATATCATCACTCAGCAATTATACAGAACCTACAGACAGCGGATTTACAAACTCATTCCGGAAGCACACTGTTATCTAGTTATACACCGGAAATAGTTGGCAGATGGTAAAAGATGAAATGTTTTCTAAACATTTATCGTCTCTGTTTACCTCGCGGTAATAAGCCTCCTTTGGTTTTTCCTTCCTCAGAGTTTACGTAACGAGCCATTATAGTTTATAGAGAGGGTGTTAACCCCATAGAAACTAAAGAATGAAGATGAGGATAAAGACAGAAGAAGGATAAATACACAAAGGTGGACCAACTTACAAATAAAGATACACACTGTATAAGATACCTTAAATGGAGAGAGAGAGAGAGAGAGAGAGAGAGAGAGAGAGAGAGAGAGAGAGAGAGAGAGAGAGATTGTTTCATGGATGGACGGGTGGATGGTAGATAAATATTATTAGATAAATAGACATGTATTAGACTCTTTTGTGTCGAAGTAAAGTACACATGTTTTTTTTGGTATGCCGCTGAATTTGAAATATTTCCGATATTTAAAAGACGTTTTACGTCCTAAGTCCATATCTTATAATAACAAGTCTCTATCAGCACTCCCGTAGTATAGATTGCTGGGTACAGTACATCTGACTGGCATTTAACCTATTTCATATTTTCAGTGCGGGTTTGCACCTTCCAAATGTTTTTTCCAAGAATGTCGGACAGGATGTTCACAAATCTTTTTCTGCTGTTTTCCGGTTCCGGTTTGGATTCGATCCCTGTCTAACCTTGCCGTGCCTGTCGCTGGCGGCGCTCCGCTCTTGTTTTAAAGCTATATGAGGTGGTGACTTTCCTGTACTTGGCAGGAATTGTGTCAAACCTGACTAATCTTACATAAATTGACAGCAATTTTAACAGTGAAATCGCTAATTACTGGCGATCAATACAGTTATCGGTCAAATGGGCGGAAAACGAGCGATACACACTTACTTTTTGTGGATAAATTATGTTCAAGGATCAAGATTTAATACGATAGATACATGTATCTAGAACTCATTACTGTGACTTGAAAGCGCCTCAATTGAAAATCTTTCATTTTCGTTGCTTGATGAGCTTGCAGTTTAATAAGAGTCATAATTTTGGGCCATTTAATTTTTTTAACATGCATGTACTTTTTTTTTTATTGGAATATCGTTTACGGAACGTATATATACCTGTAAAGCATATAGCAAAAGCCCGGAGATATTTTCAAAGTTTTATTTCTATTTCAATGTATAGAAATATTTTTAATATATTCATTTATTTAATTAATTTATTCACGCTAGTACTTTAAAGATATATAAATTTCACACAATTCCAAGATCTTCAGAGGTCAGCTCATAAATAATTGCATTGTTTAATTAATTCGGATTTACACGAAAATATAAATCAAACTGGCGTCTATTTTTAAAAAAGAAAAATTATAAGACTTTGGATCGATATGTAAATAACAGAAGTTTACATAATAAGAGAGATTCGGTCCTGTAGAATCTGTCCAAGTAAATACGCGGTGTATACGATGTTTACCTTCGGTTATCAGTGTCCTCAAAATACACCTATGTAAGAGCTATAGTCGAGCGTCAGCGCCCATAAACCGAGCGCTCACTTGAAGAGCGGCAACATGGCTTAGATGTGGTATGTAGTAGGAGGACTTATTCCGGAATTCCTCCGTCTGAACGTCAAAACCAGTAAATAACAAACAGCTTATCCTGTCACCCACGCGTGCCCGTCCGGTGTTCCTTCCGATTTTGTGTTTTTGTTTTTGTTTGTTTTGTTTTTTTCAATGATTTGTATACTTGTAAACAGGTGACGTACACGTACCTACCTTTGCGGTCGGTGATATAAGTATTTACAACTGCTTTGATGACATGTATCAATAAAACGAAAGAAAAACCCTGGACTACTATTGAGTGACACATATCTTCATGTTCATTATAATGTAAACAAGGCTGTTCTTCACCATAAACTAACGTCCTAAGAGTGGGGTCCATTTCTTACATTGCCATTCTCTCTCTCTCTCTCTCTCTCTCTCTCTCTCTCTCTCTCTCTCTCTCTCTCTCTCTCTCTCTCTCTCTCTCTCTCTCTCTCTTAATGTTTAATTCCTGTACGTTTGTAACCTATGACCCCGAAAGATTAATGTTCACACTTAATACAAGTTTGAATGTTAAATAAAATGATAAACAAATAATATCTGAGGAATTCAAATCAGGAATACATGTTTCAACAAAATTACAGGGAATTCGTCAAAAAAGACTGACCAAATAAAAAAACCTTTTAAATATATTAATAAATGCTTTAGTCACATCGAACATTTTTTCAACAAACGCCTCAAATGTTGCAATCTATTAAATCAGTTCTCGACAGCATCGCGAAATCGTGACCAAGAAATTACAGGAGAATTCGTGTAAGTTGTCTTCTTTCTATTTTGTTTTTATAAATTTTTATTATCCTTTTTATTACGATTGTGGTGAGAATGTAATTTGTTTGACACATACAAAATAACTCCTGACAGTATAGGCAAGTAACCTTATCCTTGATTCTCAGTTAGGAACAAAAGCTTATGGACTATCCTGTCATATATCTTCATCATGTAAAACTGAACAAAAACTTCCATCCATATAAAAAAAACTAATGCCCCAAAAAAGCGCACGCGTTTAGACTTAGGCCTATATTAAACTAACACATGTGTATTGGGATATATTCTCTGAAAATTTTAATGCCATAAATGTGAAATTTTACTATAGATTTCATTACTGCCTGCCTCTAGATATTTTTCAAACACACTCACCAGCTCCGTTAAATGAAACGGTGAGGTTTCTTTACAGGTAAAAATGGCGCTTCGTGACCCCGACGTGAATTTAATATACACCTTTAATTAACATACGCTTAGAGTGTTTTAAAAAAGTTTGGGGCGAGTCATCAGGTGAAAATCTCTCTCTCTCTCTCTCTCTCTCTCTCTCTCTCTCTCTCTCTCTCTCTCTCTCTCTCTCTCTCTCTCTCTCTCTCTCTCTCTCTCTGTACACTGTTCTTCGCAAGGATAAAACATTGGTCACGTCGCACGGCAACATACTTGAAATAATAATTTTTTTAATGAACCGACGTGGAAGATTTCGTTACTTTTGACAAGAACAGTGCGTTAAAGCAGGATGAGGGACGAGGTATTACGAACAGTTCTGGCGTTTATTACGACAAAAATTCCGGAGAATGTTTTGTCTTCCCACAGCGTGCTGCCACTTCTGAACAGTGTTCTAAGAGAGCCTCATTGGTTAATACCCAAGCGGAAGTACATGTGACATATAATTCATTCTTTAGACATCCATGCCCTCGAGCAGACGTGCATGCTACGGAGCTGTACTCGAAGCGAAGTATAGGAAAGGTAATTACAATTTTTAAATTTTATTGCCCGGGGGGCAGAACCTAGTTGGTTCTTTTAGGCCTAGGTGGCCGTTTTGACCTAGGTGGTCAATATTTTCACATACCTGAGTGGTATGAATATTCGGCCTAGGTGAGCCGTAATTGTTAAAAAAAAAAAAATAAGTTATTGTAATGAACCTAGGTGGTTTACTGACAAAATATGTGTAAAGCTATTGCATGACATATAACCTTTTAGTGAAAGGGGTAGCATATATATAAAGAATAGCTTTGAGACACGTTTGCAGATTCTCGAGGCGGCAAGCTGCACGTGCGGTTTATGATTTTGTTAGCTAGACCAGATGATGCATGATAAATGAATTGAAGTTTGAACTTGTTTGTCCATCATTAAGTTATAAAGAATTTACGTGACTATATTTGAACATATGTTAGTATAATATATCTATCAAAAAACCGAGATAACTGAGTTATTAAGTTATATTAGAGTTATCCCGCTTGATGCGTACATGCGTGATATTTTATTTTCGTATACATTGGTTATAGATGGTGCAGCCTACTGTCTTACGGAAGAGACATTCATTGAAGGGGTTGAAGCTCTTACCTGTCATTAAGAAGGTCAGAGGAGGAAGACCAGAGGGTCTGAAAGAATTTGCGCGCATGTCTAAGGAAAAAAAGACAGACGTCTTAGAGTTGGAAGAGATAGAGAATATAGTCAACTCATTGACAGGGGAAAACATGATTGAGCTGTTGGAACTAGCTGGTAGGGGTTAAGTTTCTTAAATAATTATTGAAGTGGTTATGTGATGGTTGGAAATTAAAGCTTTAAATCTTTTCAAGAGTTATTAACCTATGATATGCAAATGTTGGGATTAATATTGGTATCTTTAGAAAGAATTTGTTGTGATATAAACTTTCATTTTATTAAAACAGGAAGAGATATTGATGTTAACGAGGCAAGATGGTTATTGCATTGCTTGATAATTTTTGCAAATGAAGTGGGGCAACCAAGAGGCCAGGCATTAGATGATTCAACGGTATGTTTTATATATGTATATGCTAATGCACATGAAACAATTCATACATTCAGATAATTACTGGTACATATACATGATATACATCTGTGATTTTGAAATTATATATGAATACCTAATTTTGCCCTTACATATAAAGCAAATGTGCGGTATGATATTTTAAAAGAGTGTTATAACGTCATATTTTAGGACCCTAGCACTAGTGCATCCACAGGGGGAAGCAGTACACCAGTACCTTTAGAAACTGCAGGACCTTCAAAAAAAAGGAAGCATGATGTTGATACAACCTTGGAGGAGAGGATTTTGTCTTTGGAGAAAACGTCAAAGGGGGAGATGGTCCAGGAGCTTAAAGAGAAGGTGAGGACACTATGCCTACAGGATGATCCAAGCAATGCTTTAATCCTGCTGACTCTTGATGAACTTGCTAAAGCGGCTAGGAAATTAAACCATGAGGAGGCTGACATGTTTGAAGAGTTGTACAGGCAAGCCAACAGATATCAGTCAAAACTTCAAATTTCTAATCTGTGTTTGTCTGTGTTAGGTGGGAAAGTAGCGGATGCAATTTCGAAAGCAATTTCTAAGTGTTTGAAAGATAAACCTGAAACCAAAGCTGAGAGTAAGAATGAATATGTTGAAACACAAAAGCGACCAGAGTCCCCGTTGAATGGTTTATATCCTTGTCAACCTTCTTTGTATCCTATGATGCCCGGCATGTATCCCAATATGTTCAATATGGGGGGGTATAATGGATATGGAAACCAAGGTTATCGAGGGGGTAGACAAGGCTATAGGCCTTATCGTCCTAAGGGTCCTTGCCATTTTTGCAACAGCAATATGCATTTGATAAAAGATTGTGAGAAAATGAAGTTGGCTAAAGAAAATAAGTAGATGAGATCATAATGTTCATATTTTTGTTTTTGATACAGCAACATGTATGATATTTTTCTCAGATATAGATGTGTATAAATGATATTTTACAAATTGTAAAGCTATTTGTTTAAATATTTTTTCTATTAGTGAAGTTTTGTTTCATATAAACTGTCATGTTTGCAGATGTAGTTGTACTATAAGAATAAATTCTTTTGTCTTGTAATCCGAGGGACACTGACGCCCTAGTGATTCGTCACGTGGATTGCAGGCGGAAGAATTCTTTCTTCAGGTGAAATTAATGCTGGTTGCATTGTTGGAAATTTACATTATATCAAATAATTATAATTTTACAGAAAGTGAAGTTTGCTCCAGAAGTTTTATCCTTCATGGAGGTTCCATCTTGGGAGTTAAATAGTGGTTTCAATCCCATGAATATGAATATTAGTGACCAACCAGCATGGATTACACTTGAAGGGAGAATTGCTTCGCCTGCAACCCATTCCCCTCGAGCAGAGGAAGTAATTAATGGCGATTTACATTTTAATGTTAACACTTTACCAATAAGGGATCCAAGTAAATTCATTTCTGGTCAGGTTCATTCATTTGTACCGGAATGGGAGTGTATTATGGATAAGATTTCATCAAAAAACAACGATGTTTTAAAATGGATAAAGAATGGTGTCAATGTCTTTGATTTCTTTCAATCATATAAAGGAAATTTTAAGGGAAAATACTACAATTCGAATGTGCCTCCCAAACATTATGCACCCAACTCTAGCATTTGCAAACAGTACTCTGATTTTATTGTCAAGGAATTAATGGATAAGATTCAGTGTGGAGCTATAAAACTTTTAGGTAGAGTGGGTGAGTGTCAACCCCCAAGAGTGGTTATGCCTCTTACTGTAGAACCAAGTAAGCCACGTCTTTGTCATGATGAACGTTATATTAATTTATGGATTAAGGATCTGCCTTTTCGGTTAGAGACACTGAAAGATATTCATCGTTTGGTAGATAAAAATGCTTTGTTGATCACGTGTGATGAGAAATCGGGTTACAGTCACATAAAAATTGATGAAGAGTCTCAGGAATTTTTTGGTATTCAGTTTGGAGGATTTTTCATGGTGTATTTAACATTACCATTTGGTTGGAAGGCTTCAGCCTTTATTTACCAATCCATAGGTATGTGTGTTACCTCTTATCTTAGGACATTCTCTGTGCGTAACTCTCTGTACATAGATGATAGGTTTGTTGCTACTAGGGGATCTGATTCTGTAGATGATGTGAAAGTTCATGAGGAGGCTAGGAGGTTGGTATATGGTTTAGTTGAACTGTTGACAAGGTTGGGTTATACCTTAGCATTGAGTAAATGTTCTTTAAATCCTTCAAGTTGTAAGAGGTATTTGGGTTTTTTAGTTGATTCAGTTAGGGAAGCTTACATATTACCAGATGATAAAAAAGCAAAATTCATAGATCTTCGAGAATCAATTTTAGAAAGAAAGGAAGTAGATGTGAAGACATTGCAAAGATTTACTGGAAAGTGTATTTCTATGAGTCTGGTAATCCCAGGATGTAAGTTGTTCTGTAGAGAAATAAATGCTGGAATTTCTCATGGTTTGAAAAATAGTAGGTCTGTAAAAATTTCTGGATCCCTAAAAGAAGAAAATTGAACATTGGAGATTTGTAGATAAGTGGCAGGATTGTTCTAAATGGAGATTGGAATTTCACAAAACAATATCAATGTATACTGATTCTTCTGGATTTAGATATGGTGCGTGTGTAAGATTGGGGGAGAAAGACTTAGTATTAGGAGATTATTGGTCAGAAAATGATACAAGGCCAATACATGTTAAGGAGGCAGATGCAATCTTGAGGTCTTTGTTATCCCTTAGTAGTATGGTGCAAGATTCACGAGTGGATGTATACACAGACAGCATGGCTGTTATTGGTTCTTGGAGTAGTCAGGGTAAGAGATGTAAAGAGCTTAACGATATCATAAAAGATGTTTTTCAGTTTATTGTTGCAAAAAATATTGATTTACGCTTAACATTTGTGTCCTCAAAGTTGAATGAGGCAGACAAACCTTCTAGAGTCCTAAGTGCAGCAGACACTATGCTTAGCCAAAAGGCATGGATGTTGGTTGAGACAGCATATGGTCCACATTCAATAGATTTAATGGCACTAGATTCAAATACAATGAGTTCAAAAGATGGTATGCCTTTAAAACATTTTACACCTTGTGCAACTCCCCTATCAGCAGGTATTAATGTCTTTTGTCAAGATATTAGAAAGGAAATCAACCCCTATGTTTTTCCTCCCTTTGGATTGATCTTTCCTATTATTTGTTTACTCGAGCAGCAAAAGGTCATGTGTACGATAATAGTTCCTATGATGGAACCCTTACCTATATGGTGGCCAAAGTTGTTAGCTAATTCTATAGGGTCATTTTGTATTGGTGTAAACGGTGAAAAAGAAATAGTTAAGATTCCATCTAAGAATGGTTTTGTGTTGGATAATTTAGGTTTGAGGTGGCCGTTGTTTGCTTTTAGGGTTTTATTTGTGTGACTTATTTGAAGTTATTTCTTCATCTGGTTTTTATTGCAGGATAATCCAGGACAAATTGAGATTGACTGGGACATAATAGATAGGAGGCTTTTGGAACTGGATGGGAATATTGTTACTTCTTTAAAGTGTAAAAAAAGAAACAGTCTTGTAGAATCTTTTCTTGGATTTTTAAAAGCATCCCCTGGGTCTCCAACTTTATTGTCATGCACTCCAAATGATATCCGGAGGTTTTTAGTTTGGAAAGATCTAAAGGGAAAGACTACAATCCATAAGATAGATTGTGAAAAGTTAGGTTTGAAAGGTGATTTTGATTGTGGTTGTCCTAAGAGACTTGCTTCAGGAACAGTAGAAAATTTAATTCACCAGTTGAATAACATTTTTTATGAATTTGGGCGTGGAAAGATATGGGATGTATTGCTTTCAAAGGGAAACCCGGCAGCTTCACCTATGGTGAAAGAATACCTGAAGTTAATTAGGGAGGAGCAAGCAAAAGCACACGTATTACCAAAACAAGCAAAACCAATTTTCTTATCAAAAGTTAAGGCAATAGCTTTATTTATAAATAGAGAATTAGATAGATGTGATTTGACTCTCAAAGAAAAATTTGTTTTGATTCAAGATCAAGCATGGATAAAAGTTCAGTTCTTTGCAGGTGACAGGGCTGGTGATTTGTCCAATGTAGTTTCTCAGGAGGTCAAGATTCTAGAGGATGGTTCTGGTTTGGTATTCCAGCATACATTTGGTAAAACATTGAGGGGTGAAAAGGGAAAGAACAATTCTTTTGTAATAATAATGTGTGAAGACATAGTGGTATGTCCGGTCAAAGGTTTGTTAGATTATTTTATATTAGCCAAAAAATTGAAGGTGGATCTTTCAAAGGGATATTTGTTTAGAATTGTGTCAGAGAATGGAAGGGTTTTAGATAAAAATGTTAGTTACTCTGTAGTTTATGAAAGACTGTTATATTATCTTTCAACTTTAGGTATTTACGAGGGCGAAACACCTCATAGTTTCAGAGCTGGTTGTGCAATTACAATGGCTTTGTCAGGATCTGCTGAAAATGTAGATCAGGTGATGAGACACATTGGTTGGTTTGGCAAGTCAAGCGCAGAGTATTATAGTAGAATGCATACAATGATCGATTCAGGTGTTGTTGCTACAAAGTTAGCAGAATCTGTATTTCAGGGAAATGGGATTGAATCCCAGTATAAAGGAAAGGCAGATTATGGTTCTTTGAGTAAAGCCTTTCAGTGAAGAATGGAACATTTAATGATAATGTATGTGAGTGTGATTAATGCTGATAGAGGATGTTATTTGTCTTCCTTTGTGACCATATTTGAAGGACATAATCATATATGAAACTAAGATTATGTTTATTTAAAGAGCATATTTGAAACATAAATGAACATTGGGAAATTATATGTTGTGCTTTATCATATACATATTTTATTTTATTAGATGATTTATTATATTTCATCTATGTTGATGTGGTGATAAAAATTAAAATTTGTTATGTTCATAAAAATGTTTGTTTTCTTTTGAGTATTGGGAGAAGGTTATTATTTTCTTTAGGCTACTGAACTGAAGGGGCATGTATGATTGATGAACTGCAAAGGTTTTATGCCCAAAACTTAAACATGATCTGAATGCGGGAGGGTATTAAACACTGAGGATAGGGTAAGAGCCTCATTGGTTAATACCCAAGCGGAAGTACATGTGACATATAATTCATTCTTTAGACATCCATGCCTGGTTTGTAGATATGTATACAGAGGATGGAGTGAGGAATTTTATAAGGATTATCTTTGTACAGCTGTCTACCCACCCACCCACCCTCTGTAGAAGTAAAAAATGGGTGAAGTATGTTGATATAAAATTGGCATATGGTATGCATCTATTTGCATGTAGTGTACATATATACTATGAAATGATCTATTTTAAAGGGAAAATGCAAAAGATGCAATGCATAATATCATCCTACATTCAGATTTAAATCCTTGCAAAGGTTTTATGCCCAAAACTTAAACATGATCTGAATGCGGGAGGGTATTAAACACTGAGGATAGGGTAATTACCCGATACGTAGGGGTGAAGGATCAATAGTAGCTTTTCGGGCCTTTCCGGTACTGCTCGGAAAAACACCTCTAGTATCAAGAAATGTCAATATATTCGAGGTGTTTTTCCGAGCTCTGCCGGAAAGGCCCGAGATGCTGCGATTAGGCGAAGGATAAGTCGCTTATATCGTGTTTAAGTCAGTCTGACAGTCAAATATTTTTAAAGGACAATAAAATGTGAAAATGTAAACCAACCTATCGTGGTGATATCTTTATTTCACGAATAACTGATGTCAAAGTAACCATAAATTGACGTTCGCAACGTGGACTTGGGTCTGATTCCACGTGTTTTTGTATGATTACATGACATTGTATGTTCACAACCATTTATTTTGGAACGTACATGTAGTAATACAGTTACTGATTGACAACATTTACAGTAATACATTGATATTGTTGAAGAGCTAATCGTGTAAATTTTAGCACAATGGTCTAGTCTGAAAACGAGACAAAAAGGAGGACTGCTTCCTAGGGACCCCGACATTTTCTCCTGTCATGGTGTAAATTTTGAATTTACTGGGTGGGTGTAAATACAAAATTGTAAATTTTGTATTTACACCCACCCAGTAAATTCAAAATTTACAACATGACACTCCTACGTGAATTAAAGTTATTTATGGTTTTTTTTTCAAACGTGAATAAACATTAGTTTACCTTATCCGATTCGGTTTGAATTAAATTTCAACCGCCCTATGAATATACAGTCAAACTTGTCTTAAGCAGTCACCTGCTGGCGGTGTAACGAAGAATATTGACCCGGGTTGAAAATGGACCCGGGGGTCATTTTTCAACGTTAAATATTGACCCGGGGGGTCATTTTTCAACGTTGAAAATTGAGACCAAAATCGTGAAATTTATACCCGGGGTCATTTTTCAACGGTATGAGAAAGATTTTTCTAAACTCTGATGACCTCGACACGTTGAAAATTGATCCTGTTGAGAATTGACCCAAACCTCAGAGTTTTGATCTGAACTGGAACTTACTCTACACGGTTTAAGTGTACAATCATGCACATATTTGAAAGTATCAGTTTTAAAAAGTTTATACTGTCCGATATATATGCGGACGTGGCTGATTTCTTTTAGGTTGATATGTCCGATTAAACATTTAATTTTGAGACTGAAAATATGATATCCATTTATTATTACAATACTATGTAAATAAAGCTAAGCAGATGACCGTTTGCTTCTGAATGGAACAGGCGAGTAGGGCTAGAACACTTTTTGACATAGAATTGGTTTCCATTCCCTCGTGTAACAGAATTTAAAATTCAAACTTGTCATAATCTCTGATAAATATATCTAATAAATGTATGGCCCATTACCGTCACTTTTCAGGCAATTTAACAGAGCTCTATTCAACAGGCACCTGACGTTGTATATTTTTCTAATAATTGAAAATATATAACCTCTATACTGTTTTATTGGGTAAAGGGTATATATATTTATATTAAGATAAAAGGATAAAATGTCATATACCTATGCTTAGCTTAAAAAAAGTCAGAATATTTCCCTGACAAAATAATTAATGAATGGTTGTCATATTTTTATCCTTTTTTATATATACTGTATTATACATATATACACAGCATATACATATTTATACATGTTTTAATTTTTTTTTTACGACTTAACAATAATTTTTCATAAACTTGTCAGATTAAATTTATTGAAGCACCATTTAATTTTCTGCATATGCAGAGTCATAGTTCTTTTTAAAAATGCAATTTATTTCTATATTTTGAGTTTTCAACTCCATTCTTTACCTGTAAATTAGAAACACAGGCAACTGGCGTAATATATTTTCTCAAAATTAAAAACATATACCCTCTACAGCAAAAATGTTATCAATTTAAAAAAGTAGGTTTGCATCTATATATACAGTCGGAGGATGGTTGATCTAATTATATTAATGGTATACATGGAAAGGCATGCAAAAAGTTGAATATATTCAGATTATTCAAGCACACAATTGATAGATACATGTAAACACTTGTTAAAATTCGTCTTTTATCAGACCTAGATTGGAATATTGTGATGTTGCGTGGAGCAGCTGTATCGAGGGAAACTCCGATTTGCTTAAACATATACAAATTGAAGCAACCAGGACAGTGACAGGGATCAGAGTTAATTCTTCTAAAATCATTTTATATAGTGAGCTTAATTTGGAAACCTTACAATCTCGAAGGGATAAACATAAACTAATTATATTCTACAAGATTATAAATGGTTTAGCACCACAAGATACGTTAGATTGAATTCAATCACATTTTCTTAGGTCGAATGAGCTTTTTTACTATCTACCACTATATACTTATTACAATAGCTTTGCTCCTTCTACACGTAAATTATGGAATAATCCTCATGCAGAAAAAAAAATTTCATCAAAATTCATCTTTCTTTAAGTCAAAACTTAAAAAACAAAATATACATAGAGCTTACAAACACTCCAGTTAAGGAAATAGGAAATATTATTTTACGTCAATTACGGAATAAAGCTAGTAAAGCTGACTTATTTAAGGATTTTTTAACTGATGAGAGTTGATGTTTATACTGTGTCTGAATCTTAAGGAAATGTGATTTTTCCCCTAGATGTTCAAGATACACTCAACAAAGAGACGAACTTTTCAAACAACTTATTGACATTAGTGTACCTTTTTATATGAACTATATACGTTATGGTAGTTCTGAATTTTTATTAAGATACAATTGTAAAATTGTTTCCTATGTTTATATTTATATTAGAGTTCCCAGGCGTTTTGATTTTCTTAACTTACACTGTTTAAACCTATTTAAGTATTATACATGCATATTTACTTAATATATATAGTTCCCTTTTATGTACTGTTCTTTTCAAATGGGCTGGATCATGAAAATCTCATTCTTATGTTTGTATCTCTGTAAGTATAAATGAAGGTGATAGGTTTGTTAATGTAGGTGTGAGTGAACATGTCTACCAACAATATGTCTTACAATCATATATGGTATATAATCAGATAATTATTTAATATTCAAGTACCCCCTGTCTTATATACACATAATATCAATGATATTCTGTATACTTGTAATATTATATTCTTATGACCATAGATAATTTCTTCTTGACTTTGTATGCTTGATGGGGTTTACATAGGATAAGACTGTTATCCAATCCATTTAATAATTTGAACATTCCGTTCAATAAAACACGTTTAAATTAAATTAATGATGTAGGTGACTGTGGTAGGAAGGTCAACCATATACCCCAATGCTGCTGTATGATCTTCTACTACATATTTCTATTCAAAAAATGCATTTTACCAATTTAATGACAAAAACAAATACTGTTAGTAAATTTATGTTCAATTTTTTGTGATTAAAGCAATTTAGAAACTATCAAAGCAAAATTATTTTATTGTCATCCTGTACGAAAATTAGGTTGCTAACTTGCTACAGATTCCATGTAGTAGAATTGTTTATGCCTAGAAAAATTAGCGATTTGATGATATTTAGTTACATCAGAAGTTATCCTAACGGAACAAATAAAACACTAAAAAAATATCGGCTTTCAAGATATAGTTACTACAGCATTGTTCATGAAAGAGTACATGTTAGCATATCATAATTTTGTAAACTGTTCTTGGCTGGATGGGTGTGAATACAAAATTCAGATAGTCTCAGTTTTAACAAACTGGGTGGGTGAAAACACGAAAATCTCAATACGACATACTATAAATTTTGTATTTACACCAACCCAGAAAATTTACAATGAACAATATCAAAGTTTCAATCTACTGGGTGAACGTAAAACCAAAATTGAACAATATGACGTATTGTAATTTTTTAAAAATTATTTATATTTGTACACTTCTCCAGCGAATTAAAAAAAGGAGTTCTACTGAACTGAGTAGTTTAACGTGTAACCATGTACACAAATATTCTTAAAAACATATATATTTTAAAAAAATATATAGATATCACACAAAACAGCAATAATACGCGAAAAGTTTATCATGAATGAAATAGTTATTACAAATTTAAAGGGATAATATGTAAATTTAAATTTATTCCCCCCCCCCCCCCCCCCCCCCCGTTGAAACATGTACATGTATATCTAAAGAATAAATATGTAAAAATGATAATTTTTAATTAAATAAACTCAAGTTATGATATTGATTCGTTAATTTGTGCTTCTTCGCTGTTGAATTTTGAACCGGTTTCATGATCAAAATTCCACGATGCGGGTCAGTTTTCAACGTATTAGGGTCTTTATTTAACACCATTGGTCTCAGTATTCAACGTTGAAAAATGACCCCCGGGTCAATTTTCAACCCGGGTCAAAATTCTTCGTTACAGCGGCACCCAAAGTGACCAAATGCATGTCGACTGTACAGTTTCGGATCAAAATACGATGACCGCTGACTGCGTTAGACAGGTCACCGCTCTTTAGAGGGCAATTATATAGGGTTTTTTATCGGAAGGAAATAAAATTACCGCATTCGAAAGGTGATTGCTTAATAGGGGTGGCCACTTCGGCAGTTTTGACTGTATTGTGCATTTATTCATATGCTGTATATATAATGTATGGGTTCAAAAATATTCTCGTTAACGTTTATAGCACTTTACTAACTTCATTTAACAAAGATGTTTGTGACAGTTTACTATAAAATTTTGCATTTTCATTCATTAACATTAAGCATGCACTTGAGAGAGAGAGAGAGAGAGAGAGAGAGAGAGAGAGAGAGAGAGAGAGAGAGAGAGAGAGAGAGAGAGAGTTAATCTTTGGCTAGTTTGGTCGCATATTGCAAACAACGTTTTCACTTTTACATGTTTAATTAAGCTCTTTCCTAAAGAGTGACTTTAAATACTCGTGATACTCTCAGGGCAGATATACTGTGAAACTTTAAAAATAAAGTTAGTAAGATGACGAATCATCCCGACACCGACTGCACTTGTAAAAGGTCATACCCAAGAAAAACAAACAAGTTTTAATTAGTTTTGAGTTATGCCATGATTATGTATCTTGTATACCATGGCAACGCAATCAACAACGGCTGCGATTGGTTGCTACAAAGAGCTCTCTTTCAGGAAGTAAGTTTCCCTCTCTCCATAACAAATGAAGCTTTGTTCTGAATATATCTACGGGAGTATTCCTGCTGACAGTTTTGACTGGTGGTTATCAAACACACCACGATACAGCTGTCGAAATAGTCGCTACATTGATCAACCATTGTTTTAATTATTCATACTTTATGTAAATATAATCTCTGTTTCAGTCAATGGCAGAATTCAAATCAAACCTTTTTTTTTTTTAGAAAAAAAGTACAAAATACCACATGAATTAACAAAGCTTTGTCGCTCGATTTTCTTATATTTGGCAAGAAAGGTTTTTGTTCATTGATTACGTTTGCAAAGGAAGTTAATGATATATTATGAGTAAAAAACAAATTATAGTTGACATTCACATGTATACGATGGATTTAAAATTAATCTAAATAAAACATTTCGATCGCACTTAATTGTGGTATTATAGTATATAAAAACCAGATGTATGATACACTATTTTTCTATCAGTTATAATTGCTGAATAAATTCTGCCTATGACTTACCAAAAGAGTAATCTGTCAAATTATAATATAATCATTTTCGAATTTTATCCAGGGTTAGGGTTAGGGTTAGTAATTGTTATAGTTTACTAAATAATATTACATGACATTATCATAATATGCATCGAAAAAAAAATGCTTAGCTTGCCTGTGATACAAAGAACGAATGTTTCGTTGGTGTATTTTGAAGAATATAAGACCTGAAATACAAGTTCATGAACGTAAATTTTCTTTATATTACGCAGAAAAAAATATTTATGAAAATGTACAGAATCAAAGAATGACTGCACGATGAAAGCGTTGAATAATGTGTACATAGCTGATTAATCTTAGCTGCAAGGAAAGGAATGTCTCGACTTTATTTTCACAAAAATAATTTATGCGATACATTGGAAGCAGTGATGAACTTTCAGTAGTCAATAAGTAATACTGAATATTAATATGTATTGTTATGTATTGTTTAAGGTTGTACATGTTTTTTTTATAATGAAACCATAACAAAAAAGGGGAGGTCAAGAGGTTAAAGGTAGAGATTGACGTCACAAACATTTAATCCATATGAAATGTGGAATAACAGTTTCGGGCTGTTCCATCGATAAAGCTAGTAAACAAGTGTGCTGTATGTTGAACAATTTATGTTTTTTAAAAGCGTTTTTCATGAAATGAAATTTATGGAAGTAAATTATAAGTAAGGTATATAAATAAACGCGAGTAACTCAATCTGTCGGCACAGCTGTCGAAGTTGTGTAGTGGAGAATCAATTTTATGGATATACATGTATCGTCAATGTTTAAAATTTTCATGATCATGAAGAAATCAAAATCAGCAAGGACATCATATTGGCCAGACCGAATCTGTGAAAAAATGCATCTAAAACATTTTGCTGGCAATGGCAAGGTACACTAACATTGAGGCCAAACCAGGCGCGACTGACGGATGATACCACGCCAGATTTTAGAGTATGCCGACTTGCGATGGGCGTGTACTTTGATCCCTTGAACCAGACGAGGCTCTTTGGGAATATAAATACACGCATACATACACATACAGCTGGCGTATATTAGATAACTTTGGCGATATCAAGCATAAAGCGCACGTTATATTAGAAAAAAAGCAACTCCCGATTGATAACGAATCCATCAGGCAGTCTGTGCATAACAGGGAGACCGGTTCTTATTCAAACTGACATCAACGTAACACACTGTATATGCGAGATTTATAGTCTCTGTAGGATGTTTTGATTCTTAGTGTCATATTTCATCATACAAATCGTACATTGAAAGATCGAACTTAGGATCGATATGATTTAACACCTAGTGTTTATTCCCTAACGGACATTACTTTTGTATTGATATCAAAATATAAGTACAGTATCAGTATGTACAGTTCTTGTCCAAGTTTCATAATGTGTCAGCATAAAAATTTACAAATGACAGCTGTATTCAGGCTTATTCAGCGAAAACCATTTTAATCGCCGCATATTCAAACATGATGTCATAAGAAAGCCTTACACAGATAAAGATGTCTCTTTAGTGTCATGTTCAGGAAACAATTTCAGCATTGCACGCCCCATATATCTCCTTTTCTTCTCCTTTTAATTCAATCAATAGATTTGTTTTGTTGAGATGTCTTGCAATGGGCTCCTCCACGGAGATATTTTCAAATCGAGATGACGTCACTAGAACACGTGATAACCATCTACAAGAGCGCGTCGTCTTGTCGATAGAGCCCATTCAGCTAGATTATTTATGTATACAGGGGAATAAAGCTTCACATCAAAGCAGATATTTCCCGCCGTTTCAGTTGTGTGCAATTCGGAAGCTCTTTCATCAACATGAGGTCGCTTGAACGTTTTATTTTAATAGCTTTATTATAATGAATTGCTGCTATGCACTTTTACGTTGCTGTGGGTTCACGAACAATGGAATATCATTAGTGTGCATGTGAGAGTTGACATTATTGAATATAGGCAAACAATTAACAATACAATAATAGATTTGTAAATCAAAAATCATACTGGAATACCAATTTATAAGTGCAAGGACAAGATGCGAAGATTTTAACCAAGTTGATGGTGTATTTAGCTTTAAAAGCTTAGAGTTGTCAACCAAATTGTTGTTGTCAATTTATTTCTATAAATTTTAAACCAGGTTTTCAACAAGAAAATAAATAAGCTTTTGGTGCGCTCCATCTTCAATTTAAATATCTGTATAGTCAGCCAGTTTTACCATTCAATATAAATCACCTTTGTGTTCAAACCCCAGCATGAACGTTAAATATCGACTCGTAGTGTACAATGGCTTTGTTTTACTCCGTACAGTGCACCAAACCTGAGTGTGCGTGTACCTTAATTACTAATATACATTTAGTCTTTACATTGAGTCCGTCCGGGCTTTTGTATTTATTCAGTAATCTCCCTTTGTTACTTCTTACAGCGCTATCCGGCTGTTTACCCAGTAGAGAATGATTTCGTATCAATACCCAGGTATTTCGCCCGCAACGTCCGGTTCTAGAAACAAAAGCTTGTTCGATGAAAGAAAGGTTACGAAACAAGTTCTTTTATTCGTGGAATTGATTTCGGATATACGTTGCCTTAGATGACCGCTAACCCCCCCCCCCCCCCTATCCCCCTTCCTTGCGGGGTCTCATCTAATCACGTGCAGAGACACAAGTAGTTATGAACTGAATCTATGGTAATTAAAAGCAGTACACCTTCCTATTACCTGAAAATGCAAATATTGTCTTCCTATATAAATATTAATGTTATTTTACTGATATAAGAATTCAAGACTGAAAAGAGAATAAAAAACCTTATTAAAATTCGTACTGATTTTTAATCAGTTTCAAAATATTCAATCTTGTTTTGTTCACGGTTTATCTTGTCTTGTGAAAAACAAAATGGCACCGTTTTTTAGTCGTATAAAACAAATTAACGCACGTGGAGGTATTATGTATCATGCAAAGAAATTAATTGTGATAAGGAAGGATTCAATTTCATGCAAAACAAAAATAATTATATGACCGTAAAAGGCATGAGTTTGTCTCATGTGATTGCTGTATTGATTGATATAAGAAAACCAATATCACAATCGCGTATTATTTTTTTAGCTAATTAAAGAAATAGTGAACAGTTTTTGATGTGGCGCTAATGATTCCTGTTGACAGTATAGTACCAACTGTTTTATAAGGACCAACAGTAAAGTAAGTATAGAATATACACTTCCGGTTTCAGTCTTGATAGCTTCAAGATTATGACACCTGCCATGCCCGTTCCATATACCTATAAACTTTCGTTTGAAATCCCGACGAGTTTTTTTTTTACCACCATGTCCCCTGAATTTCTGCCAACTTTAAGATATCTGTGACATTCTTTTATTTTTAACATGTTTCTGATATTCTACTAACTTTTAAATATCTCCGAGTATCTGCCAATTCTGAAATCTTGCCAACTTTGACATGCATGTGAAAGTCTAGTATTTTTTACTTGTCCCTGAATTTCTGTCGCATTTGAAACGCCTCTAAATTTCTGTCGCCTTCGAAACCCTTGTAACAACCTTTGAACTTCTGTAAAGTCAATTAATTCACGAGCATATCAAGAATTCATTAAACTATTCTCCATAAAGTAAAAAAAAAAAATTTAAAATCACCAAATGAGTAAACTTTTCAGCAATCAAATATTCCAAAGATCCAAGAGAAATGGGGATAAAAAGGAAGCATAATATGAACACGTCTTCACTGCTCTATACACGTGCATTGACCAAGAATTTGTTATCTATGAAAGCCAGTAACAAATAAGAAAATGTACATAAACAAGATTTAGTGCGTCCAATTGAAAGATTTATTACTTGCGTACAACTGCAGCCATAGTAACCATTGCTAGATAATGATAAATAAACTTGATTTTTACTCATAACACCACCAAGTGGGGGATAAGACTAAACAGTATACACAACAACTTGGATGTTACGTCATCAATAACAGTTTGTTTGTTTGGGATTCTCCAACGTGGTCTTCACATCATTTTTTGAAGCCGCAAACCCTCAGTTTTTAACTGATCAAAGATATTCACCATCCTCCTAAATCAAACAAATTAACACCACCGAAATTATTGAATAATTTCCTTCCAGGAGATTAACAAGATTAATAATTCAGCGCTTATTTATATACTCTGACGCATCGAAACGAACTTTTCTCGTTATTATGATTGCAATATGTAACAGGATGCTAATTTTTACTTCCTGTTTTTACGGTATAACTTCCTGATCATCTTGTGAATGATGCCTCTGCATGCAAAGTTCAGGCATAAATAGCTCTCTGTCTGTCTGTCTGTCTGTCTGTCTGTCTGTCTCTCTCTCTCTGTCTCTCTCTCTCTCTCTCTCTCTCTCTCTCTCTCTCTCTCTCTCTCTCTCTCTCTCTCTCTCTCTCTCTCTCTCTCTCTCTCTCTCTCTCTCTCTGATAACCGCAAAGTACATTTACAGGCGTGAAAGAATTGAGCCCCCCGTTCAACCTATTACACAAAATTTGATGTGACAATATCACCCGTGATATAACTTTTAAGTTGTACAATTTGGAATAACATTATCAAACTTATTAGACAAGAAATCCATTTACTTGTTAATTCATGAATACAAATTAAAATTAAAATCAAAGACTTTTTCGCTTAAATTGTTCTAAAATAGTATACCGATATGTCATTAACATTGTGTGTAGCATTCTCCTCGGTGCGCTATCCGAACCTTTGGAATAATAAAGATACTGTTCATATTATCTTACTGACAATGGAATGACAGAAGAGCAAATATTGGTTCTATTTGTAATTAGATATTTTTTTGTATAAATCTTTTCAAAAATAAATGATTTTAGACAAAATTAATAGTACAAAAAGGGATGAAGGCCATTGAACCTTATAATTAAACCAATGCAAACATTAGAATACAAATTAAAATATGAATGTAATTTATGTTTGTTTCATGTCAGTATGACGTCACAGCGGTAGAATTAAGACAGGAATATGCAGAGACAAGGAAGCGGTATAAAAAATTAATCAAGAGTTCTGGAATCTTTGAAACTGATTGTCCATTAGTTAGAGACAGGGAGAAAATGATCAAGACAATCGTTTAAAGTTTTAAACAAGCACCTTTACTATCTATAAGTATAAACATCATGCAAGTATTGTCAGTCTTTGAGGAATGTCGTTGTATGGGGGGGGGGGGGGGGGGGGGGGTAAATAACCAGTACAGATTTGAGTAGTGGCTGTATGCGCCGGTTGAGGTTGGTTCAAGCTCGTATTTGCATATATTTGTGCACGGTCTTTAATGCACGACAGCTCCAATGCAGCGATACCTGACATGCAGAGGATTCAGCTGTTTTTATGTTTTTTTTCCTCGGGAAAAAATAAAATGGATTCCTACGGCGCACCGGTCTGACGTGGACAACCACGTGGATGTGTTTTTGCCAGTATTTAGGTTTTTTTTGTCGATCAGTATTAGGGTTGTTAGATATTCATAGAAAACGGCTTATTAATGAATATTTCATGATTTGTATGAATAGATGCCACACTAGAACTTGTGATTTAGTGTGTTATACAAATCTAATTAGAAAGTTAAAATCTCTCTTTTCCTCTCTCTCTCTCTCTCTCTCTCTCTCTCTCTCTCTCTCTCTCTCTCTCTCTCTCTCTCTCTAATTCTAAATATGATATAATTTGGTAACAGCCCATCGGCATACTCTAAAACCTGGCCTGGCCTGGCCTGGCCCCATTGGCCTGGCCTGGCCTCAAAGTTGGCCTGGCCTCACTTTTGGCCTCAAAATTGGCCTGGCCCCAAATTTTGGCCTGGCCTCAAAAATTGGCCTGGCCTCAAATTTGGCCTCTACAAAAACTTTTGGCCTCAAATTTATTTTTATATTTTCTTTACATATTTGACGTTTTTATTGATGTTTTATTGATTTATTTTCAATGCACATTAAACATCACTTTTGGTGCCTATAGTGTCTTAAAGTGATAATGTATCAAAAATAATAGTTACAATTGAAAATATAGTACTAACAATGTATATCTTTGACTAAAAGTATGTTGAGTAATCAATTCTAACAGATTTTTATTCAGTATGATTTAAATTCTTAAGAACTTAAGAATGTGATTTTGCCCTGCAATTGTATAACGATGGCATGTTTTTGCAATGTATTTAGATCAAACTGCTCTCAGGATTAGACACTATCTATGCAACTCTTCTTTTACCAACGACTTGTTTGAGAAAAAAGTAATGGAAGAGGCCAATATTTGTTTATTCTATCAAAAATCACAAAATGTTCTGCTTTGTTCAAATTCCGATGATGACAATTCCCCATAGGAGAACAATTATTTCCTAAGTATACAAGCAACACATACAGGAAACTCTACTCTATAATCAGGAGGTGATGAATTAATAAACACCGGGTCAAGCTATCGAGGGATGCAATGTTGCAGTCGTTCACAAATGCCATTAATTAAATTAGACATGTGAAATGTTAAACGGCAGGATAGGCAATGAATCTGACCCAAATGTAATAGATTAAGGACAGAAAAGGTTGATATTAAATTTCTGCTGGGGAGGGAAATTTGGGCTTGATTGGTGTTGACAGGTAATATAAACAAACAGCAGATTTTAAAGTGCATTACACAGTGATAACAATTTAATGCTATGTACCAGTTTACAAATGTTTTGGATATCAGTCAGGTCAGTCTCTTAAAATGATGTTTAAATTTTAAATGGGAGATGGGAGTGACAACTTAATCGCTTTAGTATTGGGAAAATCTATTTCTTATAGTAGGAGCAGTGCTGTGCATGCATGTCATAGGTATTTTTTGTGTGATTAGACATGGATTAAAGTAATTCAACTTGAAAAATCGGTCATCTTGTCATATATATATTTTCATATGATTATTCCTTAAGAATATTCAATTCTGAAAGAAATCAATAAAAATTCAATTTTAATCTAAGAAAATGAGAAAAAAAGAAATTTTAAAATTTGAGGCCAAAAATTTTTGAAGAGGCCAATTTAGAGGCCAGGCCAATTTTTGAGGCCAGGCCAAAATTTGGGGCCAGGCCAATTTTGAGGCCAAAAATGAGGCCAGGCCAACTTTGAGGCCAGGCCAGGCCAATGGGGCCAAGCCAGGCCAGGCCAGGTTTTAGAGTATGCCCAGCCCATCGTGCAAAAACTCAATGAAATTCTGGAATGTACGAATAAATGAGAGAAAACAATGGCCCCGTTGTGTTTCATTCAGCAGTAAAAAACCACACTCGTAGTTTAATTACTATATCTACATCACGTGACATATTTATAGAGCTCGCATCTAATATGAATTTTTATAAATAGCGTTTAATGGTTTTAAAACCACGAGCAATGTTTTGATGATTTGTGATGAAAGAGAGCGAGATTCACGTGTGGCTAGTTGCACGCTCGTCTCGCCGCTAGATTCCAACACCTCTTTAAAATATTGAAGCTTCCCCAATCATTGCGGAAAAAAATTGTACAAACCATGTACATATCACAATGATCAAAATTCAATAGAAAAAAAATGATTTGAAATATAAAATCCAATCAAAAGATGGCTGATTGATCTAGACAACATTTAGTAGTATATAAATTTGTATATCATTCAGTCAATTAACTATCAATATGTAAATCAACGCAGGGAGTATGAATGCAATTCATGTAATAATGTTGACATACAGACGTAACATGGCGAGGACTTGCACCGATCTTCTTTCCATTTCATTGTTCTTCGGTGAAAAGTTACCATATATAACCCCAGCCACTTCTGTCGTTTTAGAATTCGGGCCACTCAAAGATTTAATAATGATTATGCATGGATGGCATTGAGCGAATAAACTCTTAACTATAACTTGGAGAAGATCCATCAAATGTTTAGCCTTCCAAAGCCGACCAAAAGACGTCAAAACCAACGCTTCATACATCCACATGTAAATAAATTCCTGGGATGTGACGTTTAATAACAATATGAACATGTATCGGTCAATCAGTAAATAAATGTGACCTTGGTCGTCAGCACAAGGTCATGACTCTGGGTCGCGGTAAAGACATACACATAATTATAGATTGCACAAACTTTGCATTAAATTTGAGGCTGGCATACATACACATGTACCTTTATAACAAGAATTTGCACCCTCTCAAATCATGTATAAAATTAAGAGACGACATCCATTTGACCTTGTACACTTTCACAACATATAGCAATATTACTAAAGGTCATTGAAAATAATTGTATCAAAAATGAGCTTTTTTCTGTATTTTTCTTCTATTTCAAAGTCAACAAACGAACACAAAGTTCATAAAAAACATTCTGTGGTTAAAACCTTGACCAAATGACCTTGATATCAAAGTTTTGTCACCCAATCATATTCAGGCACTCGCTAACGAGTACGGTCGCGACAATGGCTGCGTTCAAGATCGTAGCAGCTACTCGCCAGCTAGCCTAGCCGCTAGGTCGTAGATATCTAGGTCTATTGAACGGACGGCTAGGTTGGCCGCTAGGTCTCATATTTGAAGTTTGAAAAATTCAACTAAAGACTAATTACATCGACAAAATTTATTTATTTCAAGCGAAAATTTGCATGTTAAAATTCATTATAACTTAAAGGATGAACAAAATATCACTAAGTAAATAAATTTCAACAAAGTGGTAATTAAGGTGGCCATCTTGAATTTGATGTTTAGCATAAAATATTTTGGCTACGAATATCTACGTAGCGGCTAGGCTAGCATACCGTTCAACTACGTAGCCCTGTGTAGCAGCTACGATCTTGAACGCAGCCCTGGTTTCTTTGTTACTGCGTCTTCAACTCCAACATGTTGTGACATTGACCTTTCAACACATCAACTCTGAAAAGAACAAACCACACCCTCATATTTAGCTGGTGGATACCTACAGTATACGTCAACGTAACTCTTTATATCAAAGACTTCGCCAACATCGAGAAAAATTGGATAAGATTCGGTGACACTGGACTTTGCAGCTGACGGTGTGTCAATGTCAGTAAGTCTCGGGCTCAACAAAGGATCCCTGTCAAATCGATAAAAGATATACATGTAATGGGTACGTCAAAGAAAATACTGCATATTAAAGAATCGATCGTTAAGTTGATTTGTAAAAGACAGTGTTTATTGGTTTGACAGATCTCTTCCCGCAGGCGACGTTGAGTTACATAGGTTATCGCAATGTCCAGTAGGACAATATGGCGTCAATACACAACACGCTGAGAGGTGTGGGGAGATCAATGTACGCTTCACTTCAACACCGTCACTGCACCGAGACACCTGGTCAATAGAATGTGGTCAGTGGTGGGGGTACAGAGAACCCGGGGAATCCCACGTCTGCGACAACGAGGCTAGAAATGCGGAAGTGTATACATTTATAATTTAGCTGGCCATGGATGGCGAAATTTGGAGTAAGGTATTTGGTTGGACTTGCATTGCAAGGTTTATCAATCACATGCGATGGTTTTGTAAACTGTTGTCAAGTTGTTATCAAATTTTGGATTTATCAATTTGTCATTGTGTTTGTTGATATTGTTATATGTTGATGTTCACTAATGTTGCTTATGTTATGTTGTTGTCACATTATATAGTTAAGCTTCTTTTTTTTGGACAAAATGATTTTGATGTTCTTACACATGTATAATCGGTTATTGATCAATTTGTTAAAATAGAGTTAAAATCGATAGACCTAAGTATGTAAATATAAGCAATTTAATTAAGTCACGGTGGGACGTCTGTTTTTCTATTTAATTGACAAAAGGTTTTTAAGCAACCAACTGATTACCTTTATATCCATCGACCCTGTAAAAGTCAGATAATATCAACTAAAACAAAAGCTTTAGATTATTTTATGCCACACCCTAACTTCCACATCCAACACTCCGATCTTTATAAACTATACCCCTGTACGAAAGAGAAAACATTTTTAAGACTTTCTGTGATATCTTTCATGTCTTGATAAAGCAATATGACTACTTTAATACATGTATATTATATAAATAGTGCCTGTTTGGGAGGGTAACAGTTGAAATTGACACCCCGAGAAAACCATTATCAACCGACGCGAAGCGGAGGTTGACAATGATTTTCGAGGGGTGTCAATTTCAACTGTTATCCTCCCAAACAGGCACTATTTATTTTGTTATACTGAATGTCTTTTTTAAAAATTTTAAGAAAATTTTACTGCTTTTATATAGGAATAACGTGAATTCTACAGCGAACCGTACGCGCATAATTTTCGTGCATGTAACATTTTTTAATGTTACCCGTTGCCAAGTGCGTTGCTAACGCTGAGGGTAATAGTAAATATTATTAACTGCGTCTTAACCAATCAGATTTCAGTATTTAACATGAAAGTATAACAATATATTTTGTATCACACCCACCCTGTCAAATTAATAAGTTCAAAATGATAACAAGATGCTCACAAGGACTTATTTCAAGAAAACATTTAAAGCTTATCGCAGTAATAAGTCATTAACAACAATAGCTGTGCCTAAACTCTCTAAATCTGGTAAGTATCAACAGTAGACAGCATAGCGTGACCAAATATGGAGAAATGTCACAGTTGCTTGCTCTTCAGTTTACTTTACACACTAGTTAATACACTCAACTAATTCATGTAAAAATGGCACAATATATAGCATTCTTTGTTGTTATACATGTATATATATGAGATAATTGTTGTAAAAAGGTAAGCTGTATTTTGGCAATGTCTTCGACAGTGTTATAAACACGGAATACCAAATATCGAATTTTTTTGTCAAAAGGACGCGCTTTAACGACCAAGACACGCCCCAACGACTCATTCACGTGCACACCTCTGTACAATGTACATACGGAGCTTATTGTACAGAGGTAAAATTTGGTAGAGCCTTTGACATCACTACATCGCTGGTTAACCTGCGAAGAATATCAATATATTAATAATTCATTTTGACTATTCATTATTAACCAATTCATAAATTCCTTTGACTTGACCTTTTGAATAATGGAAAGGGAGACATTTGTGATGGTAGCCGCTCGTCTGATCGTGGAATAGAGTTGAATGATAAACGATTACATTAAATGCACCATAAATCTTTATCATTTGTTTTCTTTTCATTGTGAATACGAGTACAACATTCATTCTTCCATGTGTCAATGATTTGGCGGGAAACATGGCAGGTGCAGCTTGTATAGTTCATTGAGGAAATGGATGGAAAATAAAATTACACCGCGCGTTTTGAAAATTCTTGGTACGCCTCGAGCAAAATCATAAATCATTTCTCACTGGGACTGCCAGAAGAATCTGTATACCGTAAAACCAGAGAACCTGGAAAATATCAATCTAATTAAAATTAGATCATTCACGCTCCCTTATTTGATATGTGCGACATATCAAATAATCTAATTTTAATTAGAACGAGAATATATTGGAGCAAGATGTCATGAGGCGATGGCTTTCCTATAAAATATTCGTGTTCTGTGTTATTGCAGCAATGTGTTTGTACTAAAACCCGAGATAGAGAGAAAGAAACAGACGGACAGACAGATGGACGGGCACTGGTTCAAGTAAAAAGAGGAAGATGTGGTAGAGATGGACATAATGAGAGCAATATAATATCAAGTTTCTAAAACCACGATTCTTCAATCTTCAAACAATTTACGTTCTAAAAAAAAAATCCATGATATTTACATGTTAAAGTATGTGCATTTACGTAAAGATTGTTCAGTGCTCAGCGCTCAAAAATCTCCATTAAAATAGCTTTTTCTGAAAAAAATATCAGATTTATCTTCAATTTACACCCGCATTCAGGCGATTTATTTTAACTTTTAAAACGTTCTTGTATGTGTCAAAACTGAGCGAATATATACACACTTAGACGAGAAACAACGATCTGGCGTCTGTATGTCTAAGCTATTGAGGCGCGCAACGGGGGGAAAATCCTAAGATAGTCGCACTGAAATTACTTCAGAAAAATCCACTGGATGAGGTAGATCAAATGTCAAACAATTTCAAGATATTGAAACACGTCTTTTATTTAAATCAGGAAACAAGACCTTCGAATCGATTCTAGTGTGATCAATAATTGAGAACTTCGAATCGATTTAAGCGTGATCAATAACAGATCAATAAATGATCTGATAATCCACATCGATCATTTTATTGTAATGTTGCGTCCCCACACCCATTACAGGCACTGTGTATAGAGGGGTCGTCACATCGACCTATCTACATATCTCCCCGCCGCAACCACTCCAGCAGTCGCGGTTAACCGCAGCACAAACATCCCAAGTTTCCCCTTTGGCGCCCCCTATGTACGCTCCCTGGCCTCTGGTCTACTGTCAGGATATGAGAGTATGATTACACGACGAAACTTTACATGAAAGTTTTTTTTAACCATGAATTGATTTTAAAAAGATACTTTTTTGTTTCGTTGTGGTTTTTGGAGACCCACATGCCAAAGGTGTAAGGTACACAGGTATGCACCGGTTTTTCCAGTTGTGTGTATGTACTCTGTCGATGACACGCATCACATTCAACAAGGTAAACGGTTGGTAACATTTTTATGTAAACAGAGAGAGAGAGAGAGAGAGAGAGAGAGAGAGAGAGAGAGGGAGAGAGAGAGAGAGAGGGTGTTTTCTTTTTATCTAAACATCTAAATTCGGTATGAAAGAGAGAGAGAGAGAGAGAGATTGTAGATTGGTAACGATGAATAAGATCGAGATTGAACCAGATTTGTCAAATTCTTCCAAGCGTGACACCATTAATGCAGGGAGAATAATTGGTTTTCACGATCCAGCCTGTGTTTGTTGTACACATTACTATAGATGTCCTTGTTCAACACAAATTAAAAGGCTTAAAAAAGTCTCGAGTCTAGATAGTTCGTTAATAAACAAGATCTTTTTTTTTAAATGACAGATAATACATGTAATTTTTTTTTGTCATCGAAACAGTGAAGATACACTTTTAATCCACAGGCAATATCCCAAGTACAACAGCTTCCTTATCGTCTTAGGAACAGGTTGTAATAGTGGATAATACGGGCATTATCAGGAAGTTTAAAATCCGTCATGTTCTAAAATAAAACCTCGAGAACTTCACTTCCGGTTTTGTACAACAGTCACGTGTAAACACTCACAACTTGAGTGATCGTACAAATGTACACTATGAAGTACAGTTTGTAGGCGTAGGTACTTGTCCACGGGATTCAAGTAATCCTTATTGAAAGGCTTCGTAAATCCCATAATCAAAATTCTAGTTTCAGTTCAACTCAATTTCAAGTAATCCCTAAAATCGGTCTTTCAGTTTCGACAAACGCTTAACTACATTGTAGACAGCGTTTCGAAATAAAATCAGAAGATTTGTTAAATTTGAGACATTTTTATTTGTTTTTCAGTGTTTTTTCTGACTGTATCAACATTTGACAACGCAAAAAATCATATATAAAAACGATATAATGGACAATATGAATGTGTAATGGTATGTCGATTCACTGAACCATGAACAAATGAGAACACTTTGGGGTCAAGGGCAAACAATGTCGTTTTAACCAAATGCAAATTCAAGGAAATAGTACCTAACTGACCGGTGACCACTGACGATAAACTATGCCTTCTAAACGATACTTAACCGTAACACATTTTTAGTAAACCAAATTTGAAATAATTTTTTTTTCAATACTAGATGTAAAAGTAAAATTTACATTATTCGGAGGATTAGAAAAAAGTTATAGGATTAAATCAGAGGAAATCTGTACTGAAATCGAGATTTGTATATTTTCGTTCTGTTACACGGTAGAAAGGCATTCACCAAACTCAGGCTTTGGGACTAAGTTTCTTAAGAATGAGTTGGATTTTAATCAACAAAAATAAAAGAACAAAACATTCAACATCTGCTGTAAACAAAGTAACACGACATCACAGACGGTGGGGCAATGTAATAAACAATCAACCGTGAATCATTCCGCCACGGTCGATAGTAGCACTATATTCTATTTCAGAAAGAGAAAAAAATATGTACAGACTCTTAACAATGTCATCCATTCCATGGCAACGGGAAACAATATACAGCGAGATACAAAATACCTCGTCACCATGGCAACCATAAAATTTGAAGTGAAAATATATAATACTATAAACAATTTTTAACGAGGAAACTTCTAACAAGAGATTAGGAGTAGGCCGACAGAGTGAGGCCTAGCAACAGAGTGGAGCCAACTTTCTCCTTTTGTCGACAAAAAGCTGATTTATTTCTGTGTGCAAATCACTTCGTTGACATCGGATGTAGAACAAACAAAGAAAAGAAAAGAAAAAACAAAACATTGACGCCCTAGAGCATGAGAGAAATGTAACAACGATACAATCGTAAAACGACGGATAGCTGCCTATAGTTGTTTGTTTCATACACTTTAGATCCCCTTCAAACTCGTGTTGTAATATCTAGTAAAATAATACAAATCGACAATTATAACATTCTAGAATTGAAAAAGTGCTCCTTTTTCTCGTTAAAAAAAATAATACAATATATAAACCTGCTTGACTAATCTTGAACTAATTATAGTCAGTGTCTTATACATGTACATGCTTTAATTGATCCCCGTTTGGGGGCCCCGCGTAAGTCAAGCCTCGATGAAATGCCTGGTTGTTGGTTTGAGAGGCCAGAGATGAAAAAATAGCTAATCTTCTTGGCTCTTCGCCCTCACTGGATCCTATTCATCTTGTATCCATTGCAATCGTTCATGAACAGACTTTTTTGAGATCATCTTGTTGGCACTTAAACGAAGGCTGATGTCTTCCAATTCATTAAAACGCCGATCTGGCATTCCATTACCCGCACGTGGTAATGCTCAAACCTCCGATCGTTTTCTCACGGTATTTGCGAGGGGGCCTGCTCTTCTTATTTTTTGGTCTCGGAGATAAAAAAAAATCCTTTCTTAAAGTAAACACATCGGCTGCTGCAGAGCTCACGTTTGCCGAACACTGCTGTCAGACTCCAGTGTGTTTGATCGTTGACAGAAAAAGCCCGGATGTCCCTGCGTATTGTTCCCAGAGAGGGATTTTTCAAAGTCTAGTAGCTGCCCCATGAAATTGAAGTTTGGGGAAATGTTAGGCTTGCACCGTTTGACGTGGTCGTAAGCTTGGTTTAAGGTCATCTGCTCTTTCTGCATCAGATAAGCCACGGTGACCGTCACAGATCGACTGATTCCTGCCAGGCAGTGCACCAAAACACCACAGCCATTCTCCCGCGCCTCGTCTACAAAGCAAAAAATAACCAAAACATTACTCTCTCATTTTTCTGCGTACATTACGTAATACATCTTTGCTGTGTTTTTTTTTTTTTACAGTATTAGAATCGTCATGAAGCATTCCTTCAGGGAGAAATGAGACGCTATCTGCCGTCAGAAGATATTCATTTTAGCTAAATGTCACCGGTATAATTGAATTCTTGTCGACTCGCTCGTTTTTCATTCCATTAATAACCCATGTCGGCCGTGCTTAACAGAGCGGAGTTCCCCTTCCTGTTAATTATGTACTCTGACCGAAAAGGTAAAACACAATCTTTAAAAGCTGTCACGACAGGTTAACGATTACAGACCACCATAAATGACTACCGTCATAACTCATTATGTCTTTTCATTGCACAATTCTCGCCATTTCGTGATGTAATTTTATTGATTTCGAGTCCGACCTATTTTATTTCCCGCTCGGCATTAAAACAACCGACAATATTATATATCCCAAGTCAGTCCCACAATAACAGATAGCGGCTTTTTTATCAGCGACCTAAATAGATTACCAAGAGAGGTTTAAAAGGCACACGAAGGGGAAAAAGATGTGAAATAAAGCTTGAAATGTATGTGACTACTTACCGATAAATGCGATTGCTTCTGGGAAAAAGGCAGAAAGGTTCTGGGATAGCTGGTCTGCTACTGGGATCTGCATGTATTTAAAGTCACTATCTTCTGCGAATTTGTTTGGCACATTGGGTGTAACATTTAAAATGTATTTAATTCCGCACTTTTTCAGCAAGTCAATGTCCGCCGAGTTTTTGGCGTTTCCCAGATAGAGGTGGTTCAGGACTTCCACGGGGTACGGGGACATGCATGCCGGAGAGTTCAGGTTCTCACTGTCCGATTCCGACGTTCCGTTTCCGGAATCATCCGAAATTTTTAAATTGCACAATCCGAAAATAGAATCATCGGTTTTTTCCGTTCGTCGACACAAATCATTTGCAATTTTTTCAAACTGTTGGAATCCTCCTGAAAATAAAATTGAAATGAAATTAAATTTTGGGTCTTTTGAGTTAGAATGACAAAATACATAAATAAGATCGATCCAAAAATTAAGCTAAGAATGAAGAGTAATTAAAAACATGTAAATATTTAAAATCATTATATGGCCTGTTTGTGTTAAAGCCCCGTTAAGTTCTTGTCTTTTCATTTGATTGTGTTGACTTGAGAAATCAAACGTTCAATTTAACCATAACAAATGGATTGCATGTCAGGCAAACAAACTGCTCTAAAATTGTGTTTACATTGCCCCTAAGAGGGGACTCGCGCTATTTACAATTGAATAAGTAAATCCTATGTCAATATTTAAATTTATCTCATTTCCTGTCGCGACCGGGGCCCATTTAGGGGGAATATAAAAAGAGGGCATTAAAAAAAAGTTTGTATGGAGTGGTGGGACGTTCTGCGGTCGGCGAGGTGGACAGAAGTGATGGATGAGCGGTCGTAATTTGTGATGTATTAGCTAAGCAGTAAACAGACTGACCGCGCCGTCACGGCTGAATGATCAGGGAATACACATCAAGTGGAAAAACCCAACTCGACGGGTAAAAGTAAATGGAGATTAACCAAGCGTAACCAACTTCCCCAATTTTATATACTTTTTTTTATACAGTAAAACTTAACAATAAATAAATAAAAAGAGAAAAGAATCGCCACGCACCTGCTAAACAAGAGACATTAGCTCCATCTTGACGAAGTTTCTTCATGAGTAAATCCACAACATTGGAAGGATTAGAATTGGTGTCTGTCGTACACTCATCATATATCACAATCTTATGCGATTTCCACAGTCGGTTAAAGGTCTCCTTGGCTTCGTTATTCTGAATCAAACACGACGTCTTGAGGTTTCCCTTTCGGAGTCGCCTCAGCATGAGGTTCGGCAGTGAAATGTTTATTGCACCCTGAATATGAGATCGCACAAAGTCATTCTGAGGGCGACAATCCAAAAGGACCACCTTCTCTCCCGCCCGGATACCCTCCATTAGCCTATCCGGACTACAAAAATCCACCGACATTTTCATTACAAACTCCACGCTAGGCATACCAATCCGCACCAAGTCTGTTTATTTTTTTCTCGCTGGTTCACACTACGCAGCTTTTCTAGAGTAGACCACGTGAGGTAATGTTCGGAATGGGATAGGTCGATAGAACAACTGTTCTCTCTATAGCGACATATTCCAATGGCTGTAAGGTTCAATTTAAACAAAATGAGAGAAAAAATAAAAAGTTAAGCGTTAAATTTTCACAGTTTTTTCCTATTTGTGTGTAGACACGATCTGTCTAGCTAAACTGAATGAAAATTCACCAGCGTATATATACAGATCCTTTCAATGAGCTTGTAACGATATAAAAATATCGGCCAATCAGAAATCGTTATTAGTATTGGCTCCGCCTCCTATGTAGATTGCAGCGCTTCTCGACACAGTAAACTTCAGTGACCTTATCAGCTCAAGGTTGTGTATGTGTAATTCTATAAATAGACTACACAGGGTATTGCCAAATAATGACTGAAATTTTAACGAAAAAAATGGTATATGCCAAAACAAACAAAAAAATCAATAACAGCGCAGATCTATAGGGCATTGTGGTTAATCCAACGGGTTTGGAAAAGGGATTGAGTTGTGTGTGCTATTCAGGTACATTATATAAGATTTGTTTTTAAAAACACGTGTCGAACATTTTGATAGGTTCACGTAATAGTGTGTTCATTTTCGTTTTAAACATATTTTTTTTATAAATATATTTTTTAAAATATTGGAACAGAATGTTACATAAGAATTCCCCTAATGAACACCTCCCATTATCGATTTTTTTCTCTCTCTCTCTCTCGTCAGTTACGGTTGATTCAAGTCGGTTACGTTCATGACGGTCAATTTATTTTTTCCTATTTGGTAAGATAAATGTTGTTACACAACCATAAAACCCCAAAACAGCCGTGAATGAATTCCTGACTTTTCTAGATCTGTTGTCAACAATTTTTTTCTTTATCAAATGAACTGAAATGAAACAAGGCCTTTTTTTGGAGCATTGCCAGTTTTAAATGTTCTTGACACATTTTATTAACTGACTGCGCTAGGAGCAGACGACACGCGAGAGTCGTTATCCCAGTCCACTGCCATTTACTGAATGAGAATGTTAATGGCCCGTCACGGATCGGTAACCCCCCCCCCAACCCTCTGTGCACACATGCATCTTTTTTTTTCAGTTTATGAAACGAGTCAAATTTTTATTATTACTTTATTAGCAATCTAAATTCAAACATACAAATGTAATTTTCCGATTTCAATTGACTTTTTTTCCAGTCTAATCACGTGCGCTAGGCCAAACACATTGATTACATGCTCATACATACATTGAGCTAGGTTGTTTAGCTAGTGTATTGGTTGTATGATTGTTTATACGAACACTGAATGCACAATGATGGGTCTTACCCATAGTTATAGGAGCTGTGAGGTCATCTTAATCCCTCTCATTATAGAAAACCGTAAATTGATGGCATCTTCTTTTGTTGAAAGCTTTTTTTAAAATGTTAAATATGACTGAAATTCCAAGTGAAATTTACAACATGTCAGTATGTAGATGAATAGTATATAGTATAGAATAAAACGTCATTTAAAAAAAAAACCCCAACACATTATAATGTTAGATTGACGACAGTTAAATTGTTTATGAATAAAATCATAATACACTGAATTCACGTTACATCACTATGTGTACATGTATAAAATGTACTTAATGTTTTAATAGTTGAACATGGCACATTGCTCTGTGTTTATACTCTGAGAACGCATGCACCTTTTAAACAACAACCGCCATCTTCTGATCACGTGATAACTTGAAACATGTAGCAGAGAACAGTTTTTTTTATCAAGCGACAAAGGCGAGCCGGCTCAAGGTCAAGATTTTGTCAATGAAAAGTGAACTAAGTGAGGTGCGTGCGGACAGAGAGAGAGAGCGAGAGAGAGAGAGAGAGAGAGAGAGAGAGAGAGAGAGAGAGAGAAAGAGAGAGCCTTTTCATGTTTTTACTAGATGTGAAGTGTTACATCGGAATACATTTTACATAAAAATATCTTCAGCTGCACAAATACTGTTTATTGTTTTAGTGTATATATATACCACTTCAAATTAATCTGAGAAAAATCCCAATAATTTTCCGATCGAGAATTACGCAGCATGCAAAGTGAGCCGATTTAACAAAACTGTCCTTGCGTACACATACAAATCATAAAGGCTTTATTATTAAAATACCAGGAAACTTACACATGCCAAATTCGAGTTTATTCATTTATAGAGGGTAAACACTACGTCTCACTCGTTAGAAAGAGTTAATTACTTTTTACAACAAACGAAATTCTACATGCGTGCAAATGAATACATGCCTTTATTCACATTCATTCAAAAGATTTTATCTAAAGCCCAACTTTCTTTCCTTGCTTCAAATCCAAACAAAATAAAAACGTGGACACATAAGCACTCAGGAGCATATAAGGACAGAACGTACAGCACTTAGAAAGGTTAGACCCTAAACGGTAAAGATTAAGCACCAATCTGCTAGGTTAGAACATACATGTACATGTAACAACAATGTCCGAGGTTAGAACATACAGGTAACATAAATGTTCGATGTTAAAACGAACATGTAACATAAATGTCTAAGGTTAGAACACATATGTAACAGCAATGATTGAGGTTAGAATATACTTGCAACAGAAATGTTTGAAGTTAGAACATACTTGTAACTGCAATGTTCGAGGTTAGAGCATACACGTAAGAGAAATGTTCGAGGTTAGAACATGCATGTAACAGAAATGTTCGAGGTTAGAACATACATGTACAGCAATGTTCGAGGTTAGAGCATACATGTAGCAGAAATGTTCGAGGTTATAACATACATGTAACAGAAATGTTCGAGGTTAGAACATACATGTACAGCAATGTTCGAGGTTAGAGCATACACGTAAGAGAAATGTTCGAGGTTATAACATACATGTAACGGAAATGTTCGAGGTTAGAGCATACACGTAAGAGAAATGTTCGAGGTTAGAACATACTTGTAACCGAAATGTTCGAGGTTAGAACATACATGTAACAGAAATGTTCGAGGTTAGAACATACATGTACAGAAATGTTCGAGGTTAGAACATACATGTAACAGAAATGTTCGAGGTTAGAACATACATGTACAGAAATGTTCGAGGTTAGAACATACATGTAACAGAAATGTTCGAGGTTAGAACATACATGTAACAGAAATGTTGGAGGTTAGAACATACATGTACAGCAATGTTCGAGGTTAGAACATACATGTAACAGAAATGTTCGAGGTTAGAACATACATGTAACAGAAATGTTCGAGGTTATAACATACATGTAACAGAAATGTTCGAAGTTAGAACATACATGTACAGCAATGTTCGAGGTTAGAACACACATGTAACAGAAATGTTCGAGGTTAGAACATACATGTAACGGAAATGTTCGAGGTTATAACATACATGTAACAAAAATGTTCTAGGTTAGAACATACATGTAACAGAAATGTTCGAGGTTAGAGCATACATGTACAGCAATGTTCGAAGTTAGAACACACATGTAACAGAAATGTTCGAGGTTAGAACATACTTGTAACCGAAATGTTCGAGGTTAGAACATACATGTAACAGAAATGTTCGAGGTTAGAACATACATGTACAGAAATGTTCGAGGTTAGAACATACATGTAACAGAAATGTTCGAAGTTAGAACACACATGTAACGGAAATGTTCGAGGTTATAACATACATGTAACAAAAATGTTCTAGGTTAGAACATGCATGTAACAGAAATGTTCTAGGTTAGAACATACATGTAACAGAAATGTTTGAGGTTATAACAAACAGGTAACAGAAATGTTCGAGGTTATAACATACATGTAACAAAAATGTTCGAGGTTAGAACATACATGTACAGAAATGTTCGAGGTTAGAACATACATGTAACAGAAATGTTCGAGGTTAGAACATACATGTAACAGAAATGTTCGAGGTTAGAACATACATGTAACAGAAATGTTCGAGGTTAGAACATACATGTACAGCAATGTTCGAGGTTAGAACACACATGTAGCAGAAATGTTCGAGGTTAGAACACACATGTAGCAGAAATGTTCGAGGTTAGAACATACATGTAACAGAAATGTTCGAGGTTAGAACATACATGTAACAGAAATGTTCGAGGTTAGAACATACATGTACAGCAATGTTCGAGGTTAGAACATACATGTAGCAGAAATGTTCGAGGTTAGAACATACATGTAACAGAAATGTTCGAGGTTATAACATACATGTAACAGAAATGTTCGAGGTTAAAACATACATGTACAGCAATGTTCGAGGTTAGAACACACATGTAACGGAAATGTTCGAGGTTAGAACATACATGTAACGGAAATGTTCGAGGTTATAACATACATGTAACAAAAATGTTCTAGGTTAGAACATACATGTAACAGAAATGTTCGAGGTTAGAGCATACATGTACAGCAATGTTCGAAGTTAGAACACACATGTAACAGAAATGTTCGAGGTTAGAACATACTTGTAACCGAAATGTTCGAGGTTAGAACATACATGTAACAGAAATGTTCGAGGTTAGAACATACATGTACAGAAATGTTCGAGGTTAGAACATACATGTAACAGAAATGTTCGAAGTTAGAACACACATGTAACGGAAATGTTCGAGGTTATAACATACATGTAACAAAAATGTTCTAGGTTAGAACATGCATGTAACAGAAATGTTCTAGGTTAGAACATACATGTAACAGAAATGTTTGAGGTTATAACAAACAGGTAACAGAAATGTTTGAGGTTATAACATACATGTAACAAAAATGTTCGAGGTTAGAACATACATGTACAGAAATGTTCGAGGTTAGAACATACATGTAACAGAAATGTTCGAGGTTAGAACATACATGTAACAGAAATGTTCGAGGTTAGAACATACATGTAACAGAAATGTTCGAGGTTAGAACATACATGTACAGCAATGTTCGAGGTTAGAACATACATGTAACAGAAATGTTCGAGGTTAGAACATACATGTACAGCAATGTTCGAGGTTAGAACATACATGTAACAGAAATGTTCGAGGTTAGAACACACATGTAGCAGAAATGTTCTAGGTTAGAACACACATGTAACGGAAATGTTCGAGGTTATAACATACATGTAACAAAAATGTTCTAGGTTAGAACATGCATGTAACAGAAATGTTCTAGGTTAGAACATACATGTAACAGAAATGTTTGAGGTTATAACAAACAGGTAACAGAAATGTTCGAGGTAAGAATTCGAAAGTATATGTAGCAGCAATGTTCGAGGTTGGAACAAACATTTAACAGCAATGTTTGAGTTTAGAACAAACAGGTAACAGGAATGTTCGAGGTTAGAACATGCATGTAACAGCAATGTCCGAGGTAAGAACAAATGAAAGTACTGTGCAAAGAGCCATGCTATATTGGCGGTATACTACGATGTAGATACAAGTTTAAGACACTGTTTTAAGTCAGAACATTGCAGCACTGTGCAAAGTAAAGCAACAAAAACACAGCAACTCTGTGCGATGTTAGAACATAGCAGCAATGTACACAGACCGCAGCAGCACTATGAATGTTACAACATATAACAGGTGAATACCATACAACACTGTGAGGGACATTCTTGTGTAAATCAAGTTTAAAGTTTCAACTGATTGTTTTTAGTCTTCACTCTGTTAGAGGTCGACCCAAGTTGTTTCCAATTAGCTCTGATGTATCGACGATTGCGTTGGAGAAGCCCGGGGTAACGGATTGATTTTTTGCCAAACAACTAGCAGCGTTATCTCAACAGGAAGGGAGGGGAGATAATCCCTCACAGCGGCCAACCTTCCTGTACGCTTCATCTAGCGGCGTTAATCTCTCGCACCTTCTGATAATCCCAGTCAAGGAGAGCTGATTATTTACCTATAGTGCAGTCCCCGGATGAAAGACATCCCGTCAGGAAAACGTTGTTGATGGAAGCAATGAAATTTACAATTTTTAGGAATTTTAACCAAATTTTCATGATTCGGTTAATTTCTTAATGAACACATAAAACACATGCAAGCCTTAAGTTTATATTGCTGTAAGGTTTTATAAAGGAATGTAGTAGGTTTCCCTATAATAGAAGACTTATATGTATCAAAGTTTTACAGCTGTAGACATTTGTATTGGAATGTTAAATAATTATTTCAAAAACAAATCATTGTATGCATGTATATATATATGTTCAAACAGATTGAAGAGAGAGAGAGAGAGAGAGAGAGAGAGAGAGAGAGAGAGAGAGGTGTCTTAAAGTTAATCTTGAACATTATCCATCTTTAATAAACATAAAACCACATAGTATGCGAAGGAAAAGATCACGGAAAATCGTTATTCTTGGTCTCTAAATCGAAATAAAAACAGCGCGACAGACGCTGTGAAGATATCCAAAGAGACGGGAGAAGTGGTCAGATTCATTAAGGAGAGATTTCTCTGACAAGTCTGACCTACAGCCCACTTCCGGGTTGGCCGAGAACGAAATTTAATTTGACGTCAAATATTCGTTATGACTTAGCGCCCCCTGGGAAATTATCCGACAGAAAGAGATACACTTAAAGAAGAAAGTAATGCCAGTTCGTTGGGGTCAAATCAATAACGGTGGATATAAGCTTTTCTCACTTCATGGTGTATATCTTCATGGAGGCAACCTCGGCTGGTGATTCTACATTCTGTACTGAACAAACTAGTAATTACATGTACGACAGGGTCAACTTTATTGATGAGTTTATACTAGTTTAAGATGTACGTTCTGTATGAACCAGACAGTATTACATGTACGTCCCCTTTTCATTCAGAGGTTCATGCATGAATATATGTGATAGTACCCGTCAATTCTATCTTACATGAACCAGCATCAGGTTCTTTTAACAGATGAAAAGAGTTAGCACACCTAAAACATATAAAGAGGAAGAACAGCAAATCTGAAATACAACATAACGTGTGATCAGGTGAACGATGTAGGTAGGTAAAAATTCATGTTGCTTAATGATGCACTGTGTAATTAGACAATGGGTTCCGTATATATATACTATAGGTGTAATCAGTCATCACCAGCGGGGGGTCTTCCGACATAGTGACCTCACGCAATGTGTGTATATTTGTGTTCACTGTAGTTGTGACGTCAGCAGACTCCGAGAGTATGGCGTGATGAAGATGAAAGTCCAGTCTGTCATTGTACTTAAATATAGCTTCTCATATCAACATACATATGTGTACACTTATCTACACACTTATCTATATACACTTATCTGTGTACTTTTGTGGTTGATAACACAAGCTAATAGATACCAAAACCGACATAACAAGTCCACATTCGGCGAACCTCGGCAGACAACGATAATCTACGTTAAACAAATCTCGACCATGGTGTTCCGAATGTCATAATATCAGAAAGTGCAAATGCGACGGTCTGGTGAATAAAACAGGCGCGGTTTCGTAAATGATTACCGGGGGTGGGGGAGGGGGGCAAAGCTGAGGGGTATCTGATCTAATTACGGTAGCTTTACTGTGCGTATTTGTCAAATCTGTTTTTTTTCGAGGAAGGGGAGTTTCCATACCCTCCTGAAACCCTGTACATGTTATGTCAGCGTCGACACACTAAGAAGTTGTACTTGTATACGGCTAGCACTGATGTCTTCATTTCTCTACTTTATGTATTGATGACTGATTACGTTTTTCGAGGTGAATAAACCATGCAACCAATCAATCAATCAATCAATCAATGCAGATACATCGTAATTCTTTGACGTTGGGCATTGTGTTTTTACCTCCCCGTTCACACCCCTATTGACACACTGTCCACTCAGTGAACTGTTTGGATTCATACATCTAGACAAATACATCGATATATACATCTACATCTACATGTCGTAAATGCTGTTACTCAGTACATGTACCGGAGAAATGTAGGACAGACCATATCTCTCCGTCCTTGGACATATACTAGCGTTAGTTCTCACGTCCACGTGTAAAACTAAACGTTCCTCACATAAAGTCTATCAGCAGGCACGTAGCATCGGGGGGGGGGGGGGGGGGGGACTTTCTTGTGCAGCAAAGATTTTTTCAAAATATACATACAAAAAATTGAAATAACATGGAGTTGCCCCCCCCCCCCCCATTTTTTATGGGACCATGACGTGTAAAAAATTGAATTGAAAATAAGGAAATGAACAGTGATATTGAAGTGAAAGGTATACATTGCCCCCCCCCCCCCCCCCCCCCCCCACCGAAATTAGGATTTTCAGGAATTTGGGATCGGGATCAACCCTCCTCTCTCTCTCTCTCTCTCTCTCTCTCTCTCTCATCATAAGATATTTTTATTATTCTGTCTCACGTTTTACACCACCATTTCATTAATTCGATAGACGTTTCCGTGTTAAGAAAACAATTTTACATTGATAATTATTTAACAACACGTTTTCTAAAATCTTCAATCACGTGTACATATCCATGTTTGATACATGTATATACCGACATTTACTTCTTTTATCTTTTTGTTGATGAAGGGGGATGAGGTTTGCGTTTTATTTTTCTTTGAAGTATGTTCCTTCACCTGCATCAAATAAAAGTCAACTAGAAATAATATACATGTGTGTTTGTTGGATTGTTGATTTTGTGAAGTAGAATTCATTTTTTTCATCTGTTTACATGTTCAAATTCCCTGTCACATGTACGCCAAGTACTTAAATGACTGTAGAAAAATTGTGTACGAGAGAGAGAGAGAGAGAGAGAGAGAGAGAGAGAGAGAGAGAAAGAGAGAGAGAGAGAGATCATATTTAAAATAAACTGTGAAAGAACAATTTTATCTTGCATTAAATCTACCAGTTGAGACTTTTCAAGAAAAGCCAGATTGGCTCTTTGCCAGTAGTTTCCACTGAGTGAATTTTAATAATGTACATTATTGTACAAGGATTTTTTTTAGATATTACATACATTGCTTTAAAATGATGTAATGTGCAATAATTTCTGATGTGTAACATCAATTCGTTGAATCTATGAAAGATGAGTTATAAATTAACAACATGGTTTATAAAGAAAGACATCTGTGAATAGATACTTTTTATATCAGTAAAAAAAAAACCCAGAGAGAGAGAGAGAGAGAGAGAGAGAGAGAGAGAGAGAGAGAGAGAAGGTCAATTACGCAAGATATTTGATGTTTAACAATACACACAGGGTTTTCAATGACTTCAGATTCTCAGACCCCGTATTCCTTGAGGGAATGTTGGTTGATTTCTTCTAGAAACATCAGACTTCCTTATTGCTACAGTCTCTCTGAAGCCCACCGACTGATAACAGATCAATGCACCCAGCAGGGGAGTTATAGATATCAAAGAATCTTTCTTTTTCTCTCCTCTCTCCCCTTCTCTCTCTCATCAATCTAACTATTCCTCTTTTTAACAACACATAATGGATTATACCCTACATCTTCGTTCCAATCTCTTTTTCTTTTTTTCAATCTGTATATCTCTGTTCGACAGGGGGCACATGCTCTCTCTCTCTCTCTCTCTCTCTCTCTCTCTCTCTCTCTCTCTCTCTCTCTTGGGGGTGGGGTACGAGCTGTTGATCAACATTTGTTTATATTTGATCGCAGGCTTTGTTAAAGGGACACAATACGTAATTTAACACTCATATCAGATCATTCCAGGTCGTTAAACCCATCAACACCTGTATGGAGCGCACCTATCTAAGCGCACAAATAACCCCGACTAAAATGAAAGAACTGATCACGTGACGTTTTTGTAATTGTTCCAGTACAACAATGAGACAATCAGATTAATTCTGATAATTAGTTTAAAAAGAATACTTCAAACTACAAACGGGGTACGATGTAGATCACATCCACATAAATTTTGAATAGAGGTAAATACTGTCTTACAGTGGAGGGTATACACCCGGCCTAAGAATGTGTAGCACACGGCTCACTAAGAGGTAAACGTATATCAACCCTTGTGCTGAGTTTACTAATCTTCATTGGTAAACTTTACAGATAATAAGTAGATAAACAAGATTAGAAGATGGCTGACGCGATGATATACATTTAAGGAGATTTACAGAATATTAAAACGACGTCAGATCGTACCGATGACAACTTTCTATAACTTTAGAATAACTTGGTTCTTATTGATAATGTTACATTGTACTAAAGAAGAGATGGTAAAAAAAAACCTTAAAAGAAACAGTAGAGACGAGTTGTAAATCACAAAGAACGTTCGGGGTGCGTTCATAGTGAATGACATACGGAAATGGAAGTCCTTATCTTCGTGTTATGATGTGACGTCATGTGTACAAGTTTGCTTTCGACGTTTAGTTTTGACTGACAGTATTTCAGCACGTTCTGAAATTTTGTCCGTTCGTATACGTGTTGTTCTATCTACACAGAATATTGACAACGACGACTGTTTGATAAACAACGATTGAGAGTACTACAACTGCCGTGATGTCAACACCCGCTCCTAAATCATTTTAAGGAGGCTTTAGGTGTCTCCATTTTGTGACGTAATTCACAAAATACATCTGTTCGCTATAAACAAGAAATAGATAGCTAGAATTTCAACTATCAGTGAAATAAAAAAGTTGTTTACATAAGGAGAAGTTCTAAATATACACATACAGTACTCTGTTATAATAGATTTCAAGAAGTATTTACAAACACTGGGGTTTAGCACATACTTTCTATTTTTATGCATAACGTACAAAAAAATGTATCCAGTAAAAATTGAATGTTTTGATTGGCTGGCCGATTGTTTGAAAGGTCTTTGTTTTCATTCTTTAGATTCGTCACAACAATCCAAATTGCTTGATTTTGCAGAGTATAAATTTAGATGTAGATGTCAATATTATATACATCATTTTTACGGAATTGTTGATCAAACGATTTCTGACGTGTAAAATATGCTTTTAATTAATGTACGTTTTCAATAGGCCCCTCGTATTAAGTACACATATACTTTGATAAATCCATATTCTATTGTTTTTCGGTGTCTCATAACAAACAAAATTAAAATCAACTCCCGATGTATCTGGTATTTTAATCTGAGAAAGTAATACAATGTAAGCTCGAGTCCAGCATGTTCATTTTAGCATGTTGTAAACAAAAATAAAATTACTCAAAAAATAGTCCTCTGTTATGTAACACTTAGAAGCAGAGGACTTTTTTTTACTGACATTTTCATTTTGCTCCCTTTTTTGGAAGTTTTTAAAATGGCAAGTGAAATCTATTATAACCTCTCATGATATATTTATTTTTAATACTATCGCAATTTCTTTGGTCCCAAGAATTACACAGTTTAATTTCCATTATATATATATCTCTACATCCATTGTTTTTATTTGATAAAACGTGAATTAAAAACAAAAGAAAAACTCTAATTAGTTGGCGTCTAATCAGGTTTATGCTGTTGTTGTCGACACTTTCGGTTAGAAGTGATTCTACCGATTGCAGCGCCCCATGTTTCCGGTCTACGATGATAAGAGTAACATTTAATCTGACACAAATCTCCGACCTTATCCCTATATCTATTGACCTTCAATTTATTTGATTAAATTGCTCCACACCTTTTTTTTTGTTTTTCAGAAACAGGAGCGTGTGTTCAAATCAGATTATATGTGAACAAAAAGTTAAGGCTTGGAAACTTTACCAAAAAACTACTTTTTTGTGTTCATGGACTTTTAATTGTCGTTTGACAATAATTAACAAACCATGCACTTCCATTTTATCACAGTTTCGTGTTTCCTGCTCTCTATGCAACGGAAATGTTTTTGTCATTTTCAAATAAACCTATATTTCTGTCCATTTCTTATTTTAACTATCAAATTAAAAATTTTTACATCACAACGTACAAGTAAATATTTAATTTAGAAATTTAGAAAACCACAAAACTTAATATTGCTGAATTACATTTCCTACACAGTAGCAGTGCGTATATACATAAGCATGTTCGTGTTAGTATATAAGTAAACAAGTTACGTAACGTCCATGTGCAGTATAATTTTTGGACTTGATTATTTTCACAATCATTTTCTCTTCGACAGATAACTTCTTTACACACGGCGTAGATCGGGATCACTGATTGAGTTTAATGATCGGACTGGGAGTTGGAGAGAGCGAGATTCTTTAATGTCTTTCCGGAGAATGGCATTCGTCAGGCGAAAAAAAACCCCAGTCAACTGTGCTGTTTTTAGCTCTATAAAACGACGCAATCCTTGTGTATAATATCCCCCAAACCCGAAGGGCACGCCGGGACGAAAGTATTGAACGGCATGTTGGCAGGAAGCACCGAAGAGTGCTGGTAAAATAGACCGGAGCTACTCCGGGCAAAATGAAAAAAAAAACCGAATTAAACTATGACATTTTAGCAAGCGAAGAAAGTTGAATGAAGAAAAAATACTATCCCCCAAAGAAATCCACTTTTTTGTTACATTAATGCAGTAACATATATAATTTCGCTATGCCGTTATTTCAGGCTTTTTAAATTAATCAGCACAGCAACGAACGCGGCTAATGAACGCTAATATTTGATTGAAAAGTGAGAGTTATCTAGATATTTCCGGAGCTGGGTGTTTGATTTCACGTGCTTTCATAGTAAACATGTTGTACTTTTGATGGTCTTCTGCGTTTGTAAAAATATTCTAGGAGAGTTCCTAGAGTTAATTTGATATAGATGTTTTATGTTGCATCTACGTTCTCTACGGTATTGTATCCATTAGTCTACTGAAGTGTGTTTCCTCATATTCAACAACAACCAAAACAAGAACAACAATCTACGAAAACAACCACAACAACAAAACCACAATTATTCCCCCAAAAATACCATTACGATTAAAGAAAAAGGATTAAACTGAGCCTTAAAAAAACGCTGAGATAAATATAATATAAACAGAATTTATCATCATTCTCTTTTGCATCCCTCCTCGAGGATAGAGCCATAGCGACTTATTATTCTTGGTACTGTATTTCTCTTAAGTTTCACAAATATTGAACCGTTGCATTAATCAGAGAGTGGCCTTTTACCTCACTCATCTAATATTTACAATAAGGCTATATTCTTTTTTAAAAATTGTATCAGTCGCGTTTTTGGTATATGTTTTGAATTGGAACTTGGTATTTATTATTCAGTGTTTACGGTGAGAACATCGTAAGCGGAACTTTTGTTCAATCATTTCATATTTCACGTTATCGTTATAATTGTTACGCAATAAAGTACGTTCAAGACGTGAATACAGTAAGACAGTGGAGGCCAATGTAGATAAATAAATCTAGACACACATAGATTGTTCTATTGCGTGTACATCGAATGTTTTGTAAGATTTACACTGCGCTAAAACAAACCAGAAACAACTGCTTCTGGGGGATAAAGATAACGTGCAATGCAGGACTTTAGAAAAGTGATGAAATATTTATAGAAAATGACAGACAGTAAGAAAGAATTAGGCCATCGATCCAGAAAATAAGAGAAAATGAAACAGACGGGAATATAAATGGCGTTTTATAAATTTCTCTATTTGATAACGACTGATTTAGATTGTAATATATAGATGCATACTCAACGACCTTGATATCAAGCTTCCAGTTTTCATTTTTTTAAACCAAAAAAAACAACAACAAACAAACAAACAAACAAAAAAACCAAAAACCTTTTTATAGGCAGTAAAGACTATCACTGTACAGTATCGATCCATTGAATGAGTTTGTCTCGTGTTATTAACTTTTTCTTCATTAATGTATGTTGTCACAATCTTCCATAAACAATCGGAATCGGCGTGGACGAATATGATAAAAACTGTTCATTGACTGAAGAAGAAAGAAATTACGAATGTCACATTTAATGAATATTAAAATAAATTCAAAGAAAACTTTCAAATTGATTATACAAGATGCGTTAAAACAATATGCGCACCTGGTTCGCCGATTCTAGAATAACTTGAACATATAATTGATTATGTAGATTGATGCAGTTTTGATATCCGTAAATTTAATGTGTTATCAAATTAAATAAAAAACACATTCATCTTTACAAAAATAGAATGCATTGTCTCGTCTCAAGGGGGAGAATTACATTAAACGTATATACTTAAATTATCAAATAATATGTTCACTATAGTTGTCTTGTAACGTAGTTTAAATATACCGGGTAAATGTACAAAATGAGTAACAGCCAATCGTTGCTGTCGATATTTGAGGAGATCTTAACGCGGCAAATTCAAACAGAAACAAAAGTACATTTTTGTACTTTGCTTTATGGGTTGTAATCTATTTGATTAAAATTTCTGTATATACCTATACTAAGATGCATAATGCTACTTTAAGGGGAAAATTTGTAGTGATTTATTAAATTACTAATACTTTATGAAACCGTCTCAATTTTTAATATTTCACAAGAAATCATTGTAAAGGTTAGAATTTATACTAAACCAAAACAGTTTTGGCCAAAATTACACTAACTCAAGGAACAACAATATTGAGTAGTACTTTTACTTTCGATTTCAATTTATCAATTCCGTTTGAAGATGATATATTTTATAATTCCTATAAGTCACCAGGCGTAAAATTGCTGATAGTCTGTTAGAAATGTCGATGGGTTCAGTCGTTTTAGAACCGACACTATAAACCATTAAAATGCTTTGCTTTGACGGCCTGTCAGGAAACAACACTTTGAGTTATCACCGAATCAGGAACCGGGCTTCATTGGAAAAAGTAATTAGGGCGACTGGAACAAAGCAACGAACAGCGCTGTAACATGGTGTACCTTAAGCTTGGAGAAAGGTGGTTCAAAGGTTGTTTATACAAACCTGGTTCTCCATACAGTGATTGGAGGCTGGTGATGCTCCGTGAATTCAGAACACCAATTGTGGGCTACTTGTAACCATAATGCATCTGAAGAAATCATTTACTTAAAAAGCACCCCACAGTGGTGTAATGGTTCCAGATACAAAACGCAACAGTATGGTCTGGTGGTTCCTTAGATATGAAATGTATGTCATGCATGTATGTATCAAAGCATGGTATGATTATGGGATGTAGTTTTACACGTGTTTCCTATTGTAATCTGAAACTAGTTACTAGTACTTGTAGTTCTTAATGTTTTTTAACAATACAACATATTTATGTATACTATACACCTTATTATCAGTTATCATATCGATTTTACAACAACAAAAAAACAAAAAACAACCCAACTATTGAAGTTCTTAATTAAGTATGTGAATAATAAACCTCTAGGGGAATACTATAAGTAGCGCTGCTCTGACGTAAGGAAAAAGTCAATAGGTACGGAACACAGCGACATTTTGACCTGTTCCTTATGAATCGAATTCCAAAGATGTCAATATTGTTGACTATACTTTATACTTGTAGGAGATCAAACGGCATTCCAGCGCTTCATTCGATCTCACCAGTAATCGGAATGGAGGAAAATGCTGTGTCCATAAATCAGACGAAAACCAGCAATCGGAACACCTCGGATCAACACTTAAAGATGTTTGAGAGTGCGAGCCATCCGAGGTGTTCCGATTGTGAGAATCAGAGAGTCTGTTCACATGCAGTGTACGTTCAGGGTCACAGACAGTGTGACAAAAACGTTTTATGTTTCATATTCAGATATAAATCTGTCAATTCACGCTCCGCCATTGATCGCGGTGAAATTGGAACCCATTATGTATTCAACGGACATAAAATGGAAAATGTTACGACGCAGAAAGAAAAAAACCCTTTGAGGATTAAAAAAAAAATCATTGAGAACTCGCATACTTCCTTGATTGTATGGAAATGGCTTTACATGTAATAATCAGATATTTTTATTTGAAATACTTCAAATTAAATGGAGCATCGATAAAAAATGTGAATTAATAAAAATAAACCAATTATTGTTCTTTGGTAAGAAAATTTATTTATTGAGTCGGTGATTCTCCTGTTTAGGTCGAGTCCTTCACATTGCCATTCATACACATGTACCCTATCCCCTTTGCGCCTGCTCGATTGGTGATTTCCTGTCACGCGCTTCAAAATATCTCGTTTAAAAATTTTTCTGTGTTCTTTAAGTTTTCAAATAGTTAAAAGAAAATTCTGCAAATTAATTTCATAAAAGAAATTCCTTATTGTAACAGATGTCATTTATAATGCAACTATAACAAAGTATTTTGCTATTAACTTAACCATATTACAGTTCGTACTGTTACAGAAACAACGCCATGATCCTTACTGTAACTTAACCATGTTACATTTCGTACCGTTACAGAAACATTGTCATTATCCTTACTGTAACTTAACCATATTACAGCTCGTACTGTTACAGAAACATCGTCATGATCCTTACTGTAACTTAACCATGTTACATTTCGTACCGTTACAGAAATATTGTCATGATCCTTACTGTACCGTAACAGAAACATCGTCATGATCCTTACTGTAACTTAACCATGTTACAGTTCGTACTATTACAGAAACATCGCCATGACCCTTACTGTACCGTTACAGACACATCGCCATGATCCTTACTGTACCGTTACAGAAACATCGTCATGATCCTTACTGTAACTTAACCATGTTACAGTACTTACTGTTACAGAAACATCGCCATGATCCTTACTGTAACTTAACCATATAACAGTTCAAACTGTTATAGAAACATCGTCATGATCCTTACTGTAACTTAACCATATATCAGCTCGTTACAGCTCGTACTGTTACAGAAACATCGCCATGATCCTTTCTGTAACTTAACCATGTTACAGTTCTACTTTTACAGAAACAACGTCATGATCCTTACTGTAACTTAACCATGTTACATTTTGTACCGTTACAGAAACATCGTCATGATTTTTACTGTAACTTAACCATATTACAGTTCATTCTGTTATAGAAACATTGTCTTGATCCTTATTGTAACTTAACCAAATATCAGTTCCAACTGTTACAGAAACATCGCCATGATTCTTACTGTAACCTAACCATGTTACATTTCGTACTGTTACAGAAACATCGCCATGATTCTTACTGTAACTTAACCATGTTACAGTTCGTACTGTTACAGAAACATAGTCATGATCCTAACTGTAACTAAACCATATCACAGTTCGTACTGTTACAGAAATATTGTCTTGATACTTATTGTAACTTAACCATATAACAGTTCCAACTGTTACAGAAACATTGCCATGATCCTTACTGTAACTTAACCATGTTTCATTTCGTACCGTTACAGAAACATCGTCATGATCCTTACAGTAACTTAAGACATGTTACAGTTCGTACTGTAACAGAAACATCGCCATGTTTCTAACTGTAACTTAACAATTTTACATTTTGCACCGTTACAGAAACATCGTCTTGATCCTTATTGTAACTCAACCATATAACAGTTCCAACTGTTACAGAAACATCGCCATGATCCTTACTGTAACTTAACCATGTTACATTTCGTACCGTTACAAAAACATCGTCATGATCCTTACAGTAACTTAAACCATGTTACAGTTCGTACTGTAACAGAAACATCGCCATGTCTCTAACTGTAACTTAACCATTTTACATTTCGCACCGTTACAGAAACATCGTCATGATCCTTACTGTAACTTTATCATATAACAGTTTGCACTTTACAGAAACATCGTCATGATCCTTACTGTAACTTTACCATTTTGCAGTTTGTATTGTTGCAAAAACATCGTCATGTTTCTAACTGTAACTTAACCCTGTTACATGTCGCACCGTTACAGAAACATCGTCAGGATCCTAACTGTAACTTAACCTTGTTACATTTTGTACCGTTACAGAAAAATCGCTATGATCTTTACTGTAACTAAACCATATTACATTTCGTACCGTTACAGAAACATCGCCATGATCCTTACTGTAACTTAACTATGTTTCAGGGTCTACTATTACAGAAAAATCACCATGATCCTCACTGTAATGTAAACATGTTACAATTAATACTGTTATAGAAAAGTCTTCATTGTCCTTACTGAAACTGTTACATTGTTACAGCACTGACTGTAACTATCCTTTAGTTACATCAACAGCTAACAATAACGTCAGCAATCAAGGTTTTTAACCATTTTACTGTGAATACTGTGACCATGAATTGAATTGTTTTTATCTGCCAAAGAAATGTAAAATTCGTTTTCCAGATAATTAGACATTTTTGTTTCATTTTTTTTCTCGTTTGTTTGTTTGTTTATCATAAGTATCGCGCAGTTTCTCTCATAAGTCGTAGAAAATATAATAAAAATAACGACTAAATAATTTAAAAAGTACTAGTTATGAAAAATATCAAACTGTAATGAGTAATGATAAAAAAGACGATTTCATATTTCATCCTAAATTGGAAAGCTGTTATATTAGGTTGGGTTCTTTTGTACTCATAAAACGACCGCATTCATATTTAATGAATAGTGGTTTTAAACATCAATAGTAACAATACATTAATGGGATGGGTGTTTCCCAACTCTGGCGCAGAATTCATTGAATACACAGAATACTTATTGATATATTAGAGAGAACAGCAAGAGAGACTGTGGGTCTTACGTTCAGGTCAATGAGTGTATAAAATGTTTATCCTGTTAATGTAAATCAATACGGTTCCAAGCCCCAAAAACAGGAAGTTTTAAAGTACTAAATAAAAGAGGAAACCAACAAGGAAATAACAGTACAGATGGATATATGCTTAACTCTGATATTGCTTGGAACAGATATAAGTATAATAAAATTGCGTATCCGCTGTAAAACGTGAATATCAAAAACAATAAGGAAGACTCAACAAAAGTCCGGATGTTTTTGTTGATTACAAAATGATTTGGATTCAATTTAAACGTTCCCGACAACTGAAAGAAAACTAGAGCGCAAACATGTACTCACTCTGCCTTTAAAATGTACTCACTGACTTAATCTATCTGCCGGTGGTGAAAAAAGATTGGTTTTACCGATAATAAACATATACTATAAATGATTATATGTATTTGGAACAAGATGAAAATTTAATTCTGTACAGTTTGAAATAACCGAATAATTATCAATATATGCAAGATAGAATATTTCTCAGAAATTAACCGAAATAAATTCCTTTAGAAAAAGCAAAAACTGAATGTATAATTGAGATTTCTAAAATTTTTGGAATGTTGTACACAACATGACGGATAAACATGACGTCACATTACTCTATTCAACAGGATTTGACGGTTTATAAAAAAAGAAGTAATTATTCGTCAGATGTTGACCTATAAGAGAGCGTCGACCTGATTAAAAATGTGTCGGTGAATAGCTCGTCTTATTCTGGAACTCTTAAATCTTCCGGTGCCGATTTCTCCTGACTCCCGACGCGAGCAAACCCCTCTCACACCTGCTCCAGGGGTTTCAGTAATCGGTCAACACCGGCGACACACCGCGACCCCGCGGAGATCCGATGAGCAGGACCAATGCTCGATAGGCCAAGCTAGAATCTATACTACTCGTCTGTTGGTTTGTCAGTCTGTCTCACTATCTTTCTCTCTTCCTAGCTATTTGTTTATATATATGCAACACTGTTGCCCCTCCTAAGTCTCTTTATTCCTCTCTGTCTGTCTGTCTGTCTGTCTCTCTCTCTCTCTCTCTCTCTCTCTCTCTCTCTCTCTCTGTCTGTCTCTCTATATTAGTGTGTACAAAACTAATATAGTTTTAAAAAAACCCTCATCAATGATTGATATATCAATCATAACGACCCATTGTAACATCGATGTCCAGCTCTTTTATTGTCGTCCATCAAACTTAGCTTATTGAAGAAATGTGTGTAATTATTGGAGAATTATTGGTTTACAAAAATGATTTTATGATAAAATCGGCACTTCAACTCACTGAACGATGAATTATGAAATTAATTATTAGAAAACTAATTTTTTCTTTGGTTGGACCATTAAACATTTTGAATTTTTAGTAGCTAGATCTTTGGATTGGGTATATGAGGTCGGTAGAGGGGAAATATGATTAATACATGTAATTTGACTTGGTTTATTGTAAAAAAAAAATGTTTGAAAATATAGTACAGTTTAAGGATCATAAAGTTGTTTTATAATAAAACCGACGAGGAAACATAAATATACTGAAATTTGAATTAATTATCTGAAAATTAATTATTTATTTGGGGTTGGACCATAAAACATTATGAATTGGTATAGTTCTATCTTTGGGCTGGGTAAATGAGGCCCAGAATGGGGGTAATGTGGGCGACTGTATATTGCCCTCCATTGGTACATATACGTCACTTTTAGCCACGAATCTTACAGGTATGAAGACAAGTCAAAAGTGCCTCAAGACAAAAATGAATTAATAGGATAAACCTAAGGTATTAATATACGCACACCTAAAACAAAAAGCCTGGCGATGAATCCCGTTTTATACGTGTCCCGATCATTCACTACCTGCCCACGAGCTTATATGTACAGTGTACCTACAAAGGTAATTTTGGAAAGTCTCCAATTTGTAACATAATATCCAATATGGAGGATTTCACCTTGTGATAAAAGAATGGGTCCCTTTTGTTGAGGTTCCAACCATTGAGATTTAAACCTCCCCTGCTGAGATGACGTGTACGAGTCTCCCATTCAGTCCCACAACTTTTAGAGATCCTCTTTATACTTTTGGATTATATTGGCTTGGAAAAGAGCCAGGTTCTCTTTATATAATACTATTATTTCTCTAACTGGGTTGTAAAAGCAGTTGGGTTTTAAAGGGTCAAGTTTGTAAATGGTCATATCTAAAATGTCTTTTTTTATTTTGTCTATCCTGACGATGCAGATTCTATACAACAGGTTCGTGTAAAGACCCTGTCCTTGTGAATGAATGAGGCGGGATCATTGAGATACGGATTACCTGTTCGAAAATTTTCATTTACAGATGATCTCAATGACATCTGGAGATTCTAACCCCCAAAACCCTTTCCCCAAGGTGATTTCACAAATATAGCTTATTCCTAGTAAAAGTAAACGTGCCCAATATAAAGTATGATTATTATAGGAGAGAGAGAGAGAGAGAGAGAGAGAGAGAGAGAGAGAGAGAGAGAGAGAGAGAGAGAGAGACAGTATACACATGTAACATGAGAGAGAGAGAGAGAGAATAAGCATATACATCTATCTTATTGATGAGAGAGAGAGAGAGAGAGAGAGAGAGAGAGAGAGAGAGAGAGATTACAATCACATCATTTGAATAATGTAAAAAAAATCTTACATAAAGATGAGATCGTAATGAGATACGTACATTAAAGACTACTTATGTAAATCGATTGAAATGTCGGTATTTCCAGAAGCCATTAAATGCACAGTCACGCGATTTGTGACAGCACCGGCACACAAAACTTAAATACATATGTACACGTGTGTGACACATTAAACACGGAAAATTCATTCTGTCTAGGGCTGAGCGGGACGCAAAATTTACAAAAATAAAGGGGTCGGGATACAAAAAATTATCACTTACAAGTTTACTGCTGTAATTTTTGATTTTTCTGTTCTGGACATTTTGTAAAATAATTCTATTTAGCGGAATGATAACGAACAAAGGGGAATGTGACCCTAAGCGGTTCCAATATTAATTCTGGTAAAATTCCAAAGGAGAAAAAGTTTTATATCTTTAAACATGTTATGGCATAGGGGTAGAATAGTTTTTATACTGCTGAGGATGGGGGGGGGGGCGCCTGTGTAAATGACTAGTTATGTCCGTATAATGTCAACAACAGAGGAAACCACAAAACAGTCAGAGTCTATGCCTCACATAGTCTATCGTTGTGTACATTTCACAACACTGACAATCCACAAGCCCTACATTTTATTTCGGTTTCAGTAGCCAGCCTTAAAGAAATCGATTGTGGGACGATTATGTGACGTCATCTCTGGTGTAAGGGAAACCCAGATAACGTTTAATTATAGAACAGAATACACACACAGTAACACACACACACTCTCTCTCTCACTCTCGGCAGTCTCTCTCTCTCTCTCTCTCTCTAACATAAAACACTCTTAAAATTATATTGATAACTATATATAAAAATATACAACTATCAATTCCTTAATCCAGCGAAAAAAAATGAAATTATTAAGGTGTTTCACTTCTCAGCTCGACGATTATTCACGACTCAGATAATGATATCAACATGTCGTGATCCTGGGAGTAAATAGCTGCGATATGCCCGATCAAAGAACTGAACATGAATGGCGTGTATCGATTATTTCTTATTCAATACACACAAAGCTCGGTCAATACCTGACTCCTTTTAATTGATCGATCCGCCAAGGGGATTTCCTGTCAAAATAGTCTCCCGCAAAGGTTTTGCTATAAGGTGGATTTACCTCGATGAAAATGGCAGTGTGTAAAATATTACTTCCATCTAAATCAAACCAATATACGAGGGTTGTCTAAAAAGTTCGTAGACAATCGCGTTTTTGTCATTTTAAACAGGTTTATATAAACATATTGCATATCTAAATCGATGTCAAAAAAATTCAAATCACACTTAAATGTTTTGAATGTTTTCCTTAGATACAAACTAAATTTTTAATGTATCTAAGGTCGCGGACAGTATGCGCGGCCCAGCGTAAAAATTGCCCAAAACTTTCTTGTAGAGTTTTTAATTAGATATGGATATTTAAAGTTTTAGTAAAACATTTCAAAGCTTTGTAATCTTGTGTTGTAAACCCAGGACTACAATTATAGAAACGTCGTTATAACTCAACGTGTGACCGGGTCGTGCGGCCTGTATAGGCAATGATAATGATAACTCCAATACATAAATGTACATGTTCTCATTTTTATACATATACATTTATACTCTATATTTAAATATTTTAATATTTCCCAGATAATGGCGCCGTTATTTTGAATAAAATTACTTGTGTCCATGCATTTTTCGGACAACCCTCGTACACATTGTTAAAGGTCCTATATTCCTTTGGGAAATGTTGCCTTTTTTTCCTTCTTGAGAATCTTAATTGTTTCGAATGGACTCGCGTTTGGTTACCTAAACTACATGTAGCTCACTAGGCAGTTAAATATAGTAAAAGGAATAAGTACGCAGTTCAAAAGTGATTACAGAAAATACCCATGTTAGTCTAAGTATCGGTCTCAAATGTTAAATATTATCGCCCCTTCTTGGCTGGGTTTCCAGTTTTAAACGATTTTAGCATTGTTGCGGTAACAATAAAACCCACACAGGCACGTAGCATCGTTTTTGAAAGTGGGGGGGGGGGGGAAGGCAGACTCGTCCAAATTTATTTTTTTGAATTTTCCATAATCTTCAAAATCCTAATCCGTGGGGGGTGTATATCAGGCTATCTTAAACTTTAATTTCACTCCTAATTTCCTAACTTTCATACCAATTTTCAAACAACTGCATGATAATTCATTTTTGCTAGTTGCTGCGAGAAAAAAAGGGGGCAGCCCTCCTGCCCCCCCCCCCCCCCCCCTTGATGCTACGTGCCTGCCACAACAGTATTTGCTAGAACCACTAACCACAAAACATCACCAGTAATGTTTTACAACAGGCCCTGAGATAACGAGTGTCTATATTTACGTAGACAGGCCCTCGTTGTAAAGAGTGCTATCAGATATCACACAAGATCCCATTTTATGACATGCCTGGCCCTTCAACTATCGCAGAGATTTCATGCGGATGTAGGTTAGGGTACGTGAAGGTCCTCCATGACACCTGTAATATTTCATGCTGAAAACACGTTAAGAAAATTACCAAGACCCAATGAACGGTCAACACATCAGTGAACGGGTGTGTCTAACCACACTAACCACAGGTGTACCCGACTTGTCCTGATTTTAGATCTCTCTCTCTCTCTCTCTCTCTCTCTCTCTCTCTCTCTCTCTCTCTCTCTCTCCATTACATCGATAACACAGTTGTATGTTTGGCACTGGAAAATTATCACTTATATTATTTTGGTAGAGTTCAATTATCACATCATGCTTCCAAATTGACCACTCGTCTATAACTAAAAATAGCACCAGGTCAGCTCTATGTATAAATGTTCAGTTATTCAAATATATTTACATTTTCCAGTGGCTTTGCCTGTGATAACACTACGTATCGATTTTGTACTACATAACCCATAATACAAATGACGCGAAATTGAGGCACCAGCGGGGTTTGCTTATTTATATTTAAACATTAAATCGTACGATGGCTTAAAATTATATAAATATAAGTAATAAGGAATCATTCTTTGAATATTATGCGGTGATAATTTCGGTCGGGGCGTGATCAAATCTATCATAAAGCCCTATTGGATTTGATCACGCCCCGACCAAAATTATCACCTCATAATACTCAAAGAATGATTCCTTATTCCTTATATGATATATTGTCATGTATTTCAGTAAGTACAATGGACAAACAGCGAGATGGGATTCGTAAAACGTACAACCATCCACCTAGATTTCACCTTTCTATCTATGTAATCATCCTCCACCTATATTTCTATCTTTATCTTTTGTCACGTTACGAAGTGTGTGGAGGCTGTCTGTTACATAACATTAACTCAGCATTATACACAAAACTAGTATTCTTGAATGCATTCCATGCATGTGTCAACATGCGTTTAACACTGTGCCGGATATTTTTTGCACCCACTTAAGATACAGTGTCGTAAAACCCCATATACTTTGACCATTTTCTAGAGAGTATATAACCACTTTTATTTTAAGTGTGTCTCACCTAACAGTTGAGATATATACTTTTAAAAATTTATATCCTATAGAAAAATAATAATTCCCATAGGAAAAATAATTTTCCTACAGGAAATATTAAAAATCCTGTAGGATTTTCTAAAGTTCCTATAGGAATTCTATTTCCTATAGAAGAAAAGTACTTCCTGCAGGACTTTGATTCAGATGGGTAGTTTCCTATGGGAAATTAAGGTTTCCTATTGGATTTTAAAATCATATGGGAGTTTTGTTCAATTCCTATCGGAATTTAAATTCCTCGGTGAAATTTTAATAATCCTAAAAAATTATTGTTTTTCCTATGGCTATGGGAAAATTTAAAAATGTCCTATAGAATTAAAAAAAAAGTATATATCTCACATGACAGGTGAGAATAGATACATTAATAACGAAGTTGGTTGTGAACGCCATTAGCAATGATCTATCAAATGGCAGATTAATTTTTTTTTGATATATGCAGCTTAGACGGGTGCAAAAAACGCCACCTTGGCACTGTCATAATTATCCGACACAGTGTTGTTTTATTCTGCTAGCATTCATTGTCAGACTGAGTATCCTTCAATATCTGTAGGGGATGAGCTCAAGTTCAAGATCATTTATTTTCACTCATAACATATAATGTTACATGAGGTGCATAAGAATTATATACACAAGTCTAAGAAAAGCAAGATTTACAAAAGAGAAACAGAAAATAAGTAAAAAATGATTTTTTTTTTTATAGTTGTTACGATAACAATCATTTTATTATTATCCGCGGATTAAACATAGGCGTCGGAACCGGGGGGGGGGGGCTAGGGGGGGGGTTACCCCCCCCCCCCCCCACTTTTTTTTGCAAAGTTAGACCTAACCATTAGGGACATAGCATCACAGAGGGTTTAGCCCCCCCCCCTCCCCCACATTTTCTCGCAGCAAAGATAATTGTTCCTAAGATTGAGAAGTTGGAGTCAAAGGCATACTAGCCCCCCCCCCCCCCCCCTTACACACACACACACTGATTAGGAATTTCATGATTGGGGAAAATTTTTTTTTGGTAGGTAAGATTTTTTTTTTGGAAGTATAGGTATACTCCCCCCAGGTAAAATCTTTGACTGAAAGCAGACTATAATTGCTATCACAACACAATTCACACCTATTGTTCTATACCCAATTATCAAATGTGTGCAAAACGGGAACACACCGTTAAAACAAATTAGTTGAAATAAAGTCAGGAGAGATTGAATACACAATGTAAACACGGTTACAACGACTGGCAAAGGCCCAGCTAACTATGACAATATCTTTTGTTTTAGCAGACCAGTGAAGATTAGTTCAAGGTCTTTTGTATACATACAAGTGGAATAACTTTTTGGACAGGTTAATAGTGAATGTTGGACATTGTCACATTTGATTACATATGTGTTTCTTAAAAGAAACTAATTAAATACAGAAAGATATACCCGGTACAATTCGTCGTCATTCGTTTAAAAAAGTATTTCATATGTAGGAGTCTACCGTTTTCTTAAATTCTGTCGCGCAGGAAAGACAACTCGTACAACACGTGTAATAGAAAGTTTCCCAAACTCATTCTGCGTAGTAGTACAATTGTAAATTCTGGGAGAAAATTATGACTAAAACGTAATGTGCTATAATTAGTTACATATATGTAGTACTATAATAAATTAAAAGGCAAAATGCAACGAAATTAATTGACATTGAAGAGTACTGCATGCATTTTGGAGAGAAATACATGTAATAACTATTAATAAAGCACTTTTAATATCACTAGAGTCAGTTGTAATTAAAGTATACTACATACATTTCAAGAAGAAACTACAAGAACAGATATATTAAGTACAATCCACTGAAGTTACATAACATTGCATTTTCTCCTTAGAAGTTAAAAAGACATTTCGGTTGTAAAATATCTCTTAGAGTTCTACGAATTAAATAAAGAAATTTAAGCGTTTTCAAAATTTTTTAGATAGATTGATGAGATTGATGAGACAACAGTGAGCATTGTTCTGGCTCCATTATGATCCCTTAGAAGTTGCCATTTATTGTTTAAAATTTCATTGCAAGATACATGTACTTAATAGAGAACATGGAATGAAGCTCTGTCATGATTCAGTCAACTGAAAGGATTTGACTGTAAGGTAATTTAAGGTAAATAAAGGTAAATAGAGATAAATAATTAAGGTAAAAAAAAAGGTGACTGAACCCCAAAGCTCTGTCATTTAGTCACATTTCCAGTTAAGATTTAGATAACCGAAGCACACACAAAGATCCTGTGCAATACTCTTAAACTTATGCTGTGTTATCGATCATCAATATTCGTTGAAAATCATTTTGTTGTTGATGTAAATTTCAATAAGTTGTTCCGCAAAACCAATGCTCATGGATGTATCGTAAGAGATGCAAAGCAGCTACGCCCGGTTACAGAATTGTCAACAAATTTAAATCTCCTAGAAAATGGATAATATGTAAAATGATTGTACATCAAATGACCTAAAATTACCTAGGCAACCTAGGCAATGCCTAGTTAAGTTCTCTTCAAAGTTATAACTGATATCTAATTATATTTAGTTTATATCTAACTAATTATAATAATTTAGAAAGTACATAATTTTATAATAAGTACATACTATGATAATAAACACATAATAATAAGTACATACTATGATAATAAACACATAACTAGACTCTTGTTGCAAAAGCAACAAAAAGGTCTTCCGTTTTGATATACATGTATCAATTTAACTGTAAGACATTGCTTCTCTCAGTATTTCATAACCATTAGACAACAGGACTTAATTGACTATCAATTTGTCTTACTTTGTCAAACAGAAGCAGTAAATCTCTTAAACAACATGAATTGTTTGAACTCTTCCGGTGTGGACCGGAAGTGACGGTTGACAAAATAAAAACGGTTAAACACATCTTCTATCAAATGTCTATCATCCGTGTAAGTTTTGTGTCTTGGTCACTTACAGTTTATGAGACTTTGCTGTCATAATATTTGTTTGAAAAAGACTACCTGAGATATTTGAGATATCTCACCGGAAGTAATTTTTTTGTTTATTAATCATCGGATAGATGACATATGAAAGCATTTATACCTTTATATCATTTCAGTGTTAAACAAACAAAATGCGTAAAAACATAATTTTTGAAGTGCTTCCGGTGACGACCGGAAGTTACGACGAACAAAACAAAATAGTTTAAACACATCTACAGCTATAGGTCTATCATCCCTCAAAGTTTGGATGTTCAAGTCTTTATCGTTTCTGAGATCTCATTGTCCATAGCTTTTAATCGCGGGACAGGAAACGGACGACAGAAAGGGAATTTTGAAAAAATGAAAAAAACGCCTAGAGATATTTTCGTTCTTCATCAGTCCTATAAATTTCAAGAAAATCCATCCATGCATCTCTGAAAAATCGAGTTAAACTTTTAAAAAACTTGATTTGTTTGAACTCTTCCTGTGTGGACCGGAAGTGACGGTCGACCAAATAAAAACGGTTAAACACATCTTCTATCAAATGTCTATCATCCCTGTAAGTTTCGTGTTTTGATCACTTACAGTTTTTGAGATCTCGGGGTTCAAACATTTACTTTAAAAAAGGCTTCATGAGATATTTGAGATATCTCACCGGAAGTAGAATTTTTATGTTTATTAATCATCGGATAGATGACATATGTAAGCATTTATACTTATATTTCAATTCTCCGAGAAATATCTTAAATGCGTAAAAGCATAATTTTTGAAGAGCTTCCGGTGACGACCGGAAGTTACGACGAACAAAACAAAATAGTTTAAACACATCTACAACTATAGGTCTATCATCCCTCAAAGTTTGGATGTTCAAGTCTTTATCGTTTCTGAGATCTCATTGTCCATAGCTTTTTGTCGCGGGACAGGAAACGGACGACAGGAAGTGAATTTTGAAAAAAATGAAAAAAATGCCTAGAGATATTTTCGTTCTCTATCAGTCCTATAAATTTCAAGAAAATCCATCCATGCATCTCTGAAAAATCGAGTTAAACTTTTAAAAAACTTGATTTGTTTGAACTCTTCCTGTGTGGACCGGAAGTGACGGTCGACCAAATAAAAACGGTTAAACACATCTTCTATCAAATGTCTATCATCCCTGTAAGTTTCGTGTTTTGATCACTTACAGTTTCTGAGATCTCTGGGTTCAAACATTTACTTTAAAAAAGGCTTCATGAGATATTTGAGATATCTCACCGGAAGTAGAATTTTTATGTTCATTAATCATCGGATAGATGACATATGTAAGCATTTATACTTATATTTCAATTCTCCGAGAAATATATTAAATGCGTAAAAGCATAATTTTTGAAGAGCTTCCGGTGACGACCGGAAGTTACGACGAACAAAACAAAATAGTTTAAACACATCTACAACTATAGGTCTATCATCCCTCAAAGTTTGGATGTTCAAGTCTTTATCGTTTCTGAGATCTCATTGTCCATAGCTTTTTGTCGCGGGACAGGAAACGGACGACAGGAAGTGAATTTTGAAAAAATGAAAAAAACGCCTGGAGATATTATAATTATCTGTCAGTCCTGAAAATTTCAAGAAAATTCATCCAGCCATCTCTGAGAAATCTTGTGGACAAAAAACGGACAAAAAAAAATAATAATAATAATAATAACTAGAGCAAAGCTCGTTGCAAAGCAACGAGTGGGTCTTCCGTTAATGTCGGAAGTAAAGCTGGAAGTTCATGTAAGAAGCAGAGCTCTTAAACCAATAACAGGAGTAACTAAAATAAAAAGATGAAAAAAATCGAATTATTCCTGGTACGAAGTAACAAAATCCGAATGAGTTTAAGTACGACTTAACAAAAACCTTACTTATTTCAAGTACGACTAAACAATTATTTTTGGTACAAGTTAATTTTACTTTGAACATTACGCTATTTTTTAAACCAAGGACGCGGAATCAAAATTTCTGGAAATATCAATTTTTAAACCCGATATCTCTAATGCATCGTCCGATTTTAAAACGGCTTTCAGTGTTAGATTAAGCTGAATAAGCTCTACAAAACAGATATTCATTTTTGACTTGATCAAAAAATTCAATTTTTCGAAAAATTTGATTCACTTCTGGTTTTGACCGGAAGTGACAGATTTTCATTTCGAGCCTTATTACAGAGGTAAAACGACTAAATCATAACCATTGAAAATTTCAAGCCTCTATCTTAAAGCGTTTTTAGAAACGCCCTGGACAAAATGACTTTTTAAATTTTTTTGTTTAAATGACGTAACGTAAAAACGGAAAGGGCGTTTTCAAAGAAACTTTAGGATCTTAGAGGCATAATAGTTGCACATAATCTCTCAAAGTTTCATCTCAATCGGTTATAAACTTTTTGAGTTATAAAGCCGAAAAGGAGTCAGATACAAAAGATGTCACCTTTGACCTTCCAAACTGTGCTTGTTGCACCATTAAATGTCAGAAACTTAGAAATGTAAAGTTTATTATATTTCTGTGAATATTTCCTATGTAAAATTACAATGAATTAACATGCTATTCCATCTAACTGTGAAATAGTTTCTATGCTATTCACCAGCAGCATACGATTTCCCTTTTTTTAACTCGGAACACCTCTGGTATAATCCGATCACAGCATTAAATTCAAAGTCCGATAATTCTAATTTGTTTATCATCAAGAAATTCTGCATCGCCAACAAATAAAGTTTTTTTCAGGATAATAATTAAGATACCTATAGCTATTTACTGACAGAAAGACAGACTGAGACTGTTGTGTTGTGTGAGGATGACAGACAGTTTATTGTCCCCCTCAACAGCAACTATTTCACTTGGCTTCGCCCATGAAATAGTGGCTGTCTTGGAGGACAATAAACTTGCTATTATCCTCATACCAAGTGAATAGGTATATAATGTCCCATCCACATAAATTTCGAGTTATATAACCTCCCATTTGTAACCTGCAATTGACAAACAGTGTAAAGTCAACACAACAGTCTTAGCCGCAAGTTTCACTATTCAATTCTCATGTACGTATTAAACATTAGGGGTTTTCATATTGCATACCAATTCCAACAAGGGAGATCCCTCTAATGATGATCTTTAAAATTCATTTTATGAATCTTAGCAACACTCATAAGCCTTCAAGTGCAGCATCTCTTAAGGTGGCTCAAAACACCTTGAAATATTTTCTCAAATCAGCAGAAAATTACTTGATTATGATAGATATCATAATTGATAAGAAGTGTTTAAGTCAAATAGGCAAAAAATGTGCAAAGGATGAACAATTACATTTTCAAAAATTTAATTCAATAAACAGTAACAAAAGCTCCAGGCGGACTAAAACTCAAACGCTTTAGAAACCCAATACTTTAACCATTAAGCTATGACGGTATACAACCCAATCGAACGATATTATGAGTTCAACAAAATATTTAAATCGCCATCTTGTGAAGAAGTGTCTTAAAAAGTATAATTCTAGGTGTAGTGATGTACCTTAATTTTACAAAAATATTAACGGATACTTTATCCGAATCGTCCCTTGCTACCTTTAACTTAGTACATTTTATGAACAGATGTCTTTGTCTTAGAATGAGAAAGCTAATGCAATTCTGAAAAAAAAGTATACCACATATTGACAATACCATTGAGGTTTAATAAACATATGGCCATTTAAGTGAACCCACCATTTCCAATTTCTTTTACTCAACACAGATTTACAGGGTTCTCCATAGTAAAACATCTTTACCTGACCTTTTAGAGGTCAATTGTTGTTCAACCACCTTTAATAAGAAACCTTATTCAATACAACATACATCTACATGATATTATCTTGATAAAAGCATCACATAACTTAGAAATGCCCTTACATATATACCCACCCCCTATCTTTTGATTTTCATAAAAAAGTCATGGTTTGAAATCTTTTACCTAATTTTCTGAAACTTGTGGCAATTTCTATGAGTCATTTCTCACACATATTTGAAAACAATCATCAATGATACTAGAATTTGATCTTTTTATGTTTCTTGAATGATTTGTAGCATTTTAATAATTAAATAGACAAGTATTCCTGCATGTGATTTCTTTTTTCCATGAAAAAAAGTAAGCTAACAATCATATTTATTAAATATCTAATCTATTCTGGTTTATTGTCTCTTTTTAACCATGCTAAAACAGTAAGATCAACAAGTTCAACATCTGCCTTAAATAAAATTAAATTTAAACACACCCGGGTAGCTGGTGGAGGAGAAATCCATTAAAAATGTTCAAATTTGACATGTTTTTTTCTACTTTTTTATGCATATATACCTTAAGCGGGTGAAAATAGATTGTTTCTTGCTCATTTCAAAAGTAATTATCATTGCTGGTGTTATTCAAAAGTCAAATGTACATTTACATATCCTACATGTAATCTTATGGAGAAAATTGGAAAGAGTTGGGTGATTTTTCAACTATGTAAACACATCTAAATATCTTTATAAAATAAAAAATGAAGGAAACATAATTGCATACTTTTATTGAAAAACAAATTTTCACAACAATTATATTTCTTTAAACAGCCTTAATTTTGTTTTTCATAATTTCTTATCAAACATGAACAAACCACAATAGGACATGATGCTTTCTTAAAGTTCCATTATTGTTCATGCATTATCCGATTTAATTTGAATTACCGGTAGATAGTCTGTAGAACACAAGGAATATGCATGTGGGTAGAGGTGACAGGTTAACCTCAAGAGCTGAAACCACAAGAATCAACAGGTAAAAGCCATGTGGTAACAAGAGTCTGCTTTAAGCTGAAATTAAAAAAAATAAATTACGGTAGCTGTGTTAACATACATGTACTTGTAATAGCTGTGTTTACATTAACATATACATAATATTTTTGGAAAAAATACACTGACCATGCAGTGTTATAAGTATGACATATCCAAATATATGACATTAACATTTAGCCAGTACAAAAACAAAAATGTGCATATCAAGTCATAATATCATAACATTAAAATAATTTCTTGGGTATAGACATATCAGATTGAGCGAGAGCAGGAGTGAGCGAGAGAGTTTGTTTTACTTGAAGTGCGACAGCAATATTTCAATTCATAAACTACAAACTTTAGGAATATTACCAATCCAAACAGTGTCAAAGTATAAGCTTCTGCTACGTGTATACCATGTTTTGTCAATTCTACTGTGGTTTATTGCGAATAAATTTAGCGAGGGTTTTTTTCTTACAAATTACATGTTTTAAAAACAATACTATGTATAATGCGCATAAAAATGAGGGATTAATAATACATGCTCATTTTAAAATTCAAATGCACTTTGGATTTCTTTTACAAGATCGAGATATTTTTGTCACAAAATTAAGTTGCCCTCTGACAGTTTCATGAGTCTTTGCCAAGATTAAAAAAGAGAGAGAGAGAGAGAGAGAGAGAGAGAGAGAGAGAGAGAGAGAGAGAGAGAGAGAGAGATCTGAGGCACATGCAGTAAAAATTATTTACATACTATGTTGATGTGATATGCATGTAAAGCTTACCTAAAATGAATCAATATGTATAAAAGATTATCTAATCTCTCAAATTACAATGATTCTGTGAAATACTTATATCTTGAGAAGACTGTTTAATAGATGTCATGGAACATTGACCTAAATTCTGAGCTTGATATAATATGAAATTTGAGACTTTACATGCCTGTTACACAAGCAATAACCATATATAACAGAGAGCGAGACAAAAGGTCTAATTTTAATTAGATTGAATAATTACTTTGTCAAATATATTTATTTAATTAAACACAAGCCTGAGTTTTTTAATTTATAAATTAAGTGAAGGCGATATGGTAAAGATCTGCTATAAATATTTAGGGTAAAGTTATCATCATGCAAACATGCACTCTAATTACAACATTCTATTCTTGTGTACCTGAGGACTCCCACCGCTTTTAATTTTAAATTCTTCATGCAATTTACTACTGATATCCTCTCTTCACTTGCCTCGGATAGTCTTTTAAACACCATCACCAGTCCCGTAAATTCATGTGGTCCACTTTGTTTACATGTAAAAATGGCGACTCTCGATCTCGATGTAAATTCAACATACTTGATTTTCCAAAGTCGGTAGCGTGTTTCGGAGAAAGTCTGAGGCAAATAAAGAGGCGATATCAGTAGTAAATTGCATGAGGAATTTAATGGTACTAATTGTTTTCACAGAATTTGCGTATAAATAAGGTAAATCAGTCCAAAACTAGCGAACGTTTTTCTGCGCAATAAATATACATGTACAATTTTTTCAATGGGTGGCCCTGTAGCTCTCCGGTCTGTCATTATTTTTTTCCCGGAGAGCTACAGTTCTGCAGCTACCGTGAAAATACACTGGACAGATAATATTCTGAGATTCCGCTGACTCTAACGCCCGCTTTTATATTGTGACGTACTTCAAAAGCGGAGGTTAGAGTCAGAGGAATCTCGGATTAGATTGAAAAGTGCAAATACTCTGAAAAGAAAAAGTCAATACGACATATCCTCTATTGAAAAATACCTTTATAATCTGTCATACGTTAGTTGAGCTGAAATTTCCACTATCGACGTCTTGCAGGCCTTGCTTCTTTTAAAAATGTAGACACACCGCTATCAGCTGTTTGTTCGCAGTCAAAACATGGCGAGTTGAAATGGGGAATCGTACGATATAATTATTTCGATTATAACTAATAAGACTAATAAAAATTTACAACGTAATTATCGATCGAAATAACGAAATTGTATCGAAAAACACTTTATTTAACTATTAAAAAACAGAGTCCGGTTTTATGACCTGCACGAATTGTTTTCAGCAGGAGTTACTTTCAGTGTGAATTTTACACTATTTTTTAAACCAAGAACACGGAATCAAAATTTCCGGAAAAATCAATATTTAAACCCCGATATCTCTGCAATGCATCATCCGATTTGAAAACAAATTTCAGTTTTGTATTAAGCTTTGCAAACTCTACAATATGCATATAATTTTGTGTTTTATATATAGTTGAATTATCAGTACGAATTGTTTTCAGTAGAAATTACTTTCAGTGTGAAATGTGCACTATTTTTAAAACCAAAAACACGGAATCAAAATTTCCGGAAAGATCAATTTTTAAACCCCGATATCTCTGAAATGCATCATCCGATTTGAAAACGAATTTCAGTTTTGCATTTAGCTTTGCAAACTCTACAACATGCATATAATTTTATTATTCGCTTAAAAAAATGAAAATTCCGAAAAATTAGAATCACTTCCGGTTTCGACCGGAAGTGACAAAATAATTTTTTTCGTAAATTTGCCATAAGTAAATCCACAGATTTACAATCACAGAGAATTTCAAGTCTTTATAAACAACCGTTTACGAGAAAAGTCCTGGACAAAATCACTTTTTGAAATTTTTAAAAATGACGTAACTGGAAAACGGAAGTGACTTAATGATTGAAAGTTTAAAATCTCCAAGGGACAACTATTTAACATAATTCCTGAAAATTTCTTGCAAATCGGTTGAATAGTTTTTGAGATATAAAGCAAAAAAGAAGTCAGAAGGAAAAACAAGAAGAACTAGAGCAAAGCTCGTTGCAAAGCAACGAGTGGGTCTTCCGTTAATGTCGGAAGTAAAGCTGGAAGTTTCTGTAAGAAGCAGAGCTCTTAAACCATTAACAAGAGTAACTAAAATAAAAAGATGAAAAAATCGAATTATTCCTGGTACGACTTAACAAAATCCGAATGATTTTAAGTACGACTTAACAAACACCTTTCCGATTTCAAGAACGACTTAACAAAAAAAATCCGAATTGTCTAAGTACGACTTAACAATAATTTTTGGTACGAGTTAATTTTACTTTTAACATTTCGCTATTTTCTAAACCAAGGACGCGGAATAAAAATTTCCGGAAAAATCAATTTTTAAACCCCGATATCTCTGTAATGCATCGTCCGATTTTAAAACGGCTTTCAGTGTTAGATTCCGCTTGATAAGCTCTATAAAACACATATTCATTTTTGATTTGATCAGAAAATTCAATTTTTCGAAAAATTTGTTTCACTTCCGGTTTCGACCGGAAGTGACAGATTTTCATTTCGAGCCTTATTACAGAGGTAAATCGATCAAATCATAACCATTGAAAATTTCAATCCTCTATCTTAAAGCGTTTTTGAGAAAAGTCCGGGACAAAATGACTTTTTGAAATTTTTAAAAATGACGTCACGTCAAAACAGGGGTGACGTTCTCTTTAAAACTTTAAGATTTTTGAGGGACGCCAACTTGCAACAATCTCTGAAAATTTCATCAAAATCGGTTAAAAACCTTTTGAGTTATGAGGCAAAAAAGGAGTCAGAAGAAAAGAAAAAGAATAATAATAATAATAATAAAAAGAAACCGAAGAATAACAAGAGGGTCTTCCGTTGAAAACGGAAGACCCTAATAACTAGAGCAAAGCTCGTTGCAAAGCAACGAGTGGGTCTTCCGGTAATGTCGGAAGTAAAGCAGGAAGTTCCTGTAAGAAGCAGAGCTCTTAAATCAACAACAAGAGTAACTAAAACAAAAAGATGAAAAAATCGAATTATTCCTGGTACGACTTAACAAAATCCGAATGATTTTAAGTATGAATTAACAAAAACCTTTCTGATTTCAAGAACGACTTGACAAAAAAAATCCGAATGTGTTCAAGCACGACTTAACAATTATTTTTGGTACGAATTAATTTTACTTTGAACATTACGCTATTTTTTAAACCAAGGACGCGGAATCAAAATTTCCGGAAAAATCAATTTTTAAACCCCGATATCTCTGTAATGCTTTGTTTGATTTTCAAACGGATTTCAGATTTGAATTCACCATTGCAAGTTCTATAAGACTGTAGTATTGTCTTATTTTGTTCAAAAAAATGAAAATTTCCAAAAATTGGAACTGCTTCCGGTTTTGAGCAAAATTGATGAACAAAATTTTAAACCCCCCAGTACATTATAGAATTGATACATCTATCATCAGTAAAAAATTCAAAGCGATATCTTTAAAGTTAACGGAGATCTCTTCCGGACAAAATCACTTTTTTTGAATTAAAAAATGGCCGCCAAATTTGAACGGAAGTGACGTAAATGCTGAAACTTTAACATCTTTGAGGCACGGTAAGTTTACAAAAGCTCTGAAAATTTCATTGAAATCGGATGAAAACTTTTTGAGATATAAAGCCGAGAAGGAGTCAGAAAAAAAATAAAAAATAAAATAATAATAAAAAGAAACCGAAGAAAAACAAGAGGGTCTTCCGTTGGAAACGGAAGACCCTAATAATAAGAAACATTACAATCACTATAAGGTCTTCCGTTGGAAACGGAAGACCTTAATAACAAGTACATATATAATTTAACAACAAGTACATACTATAATAACGCTTATATACACAATATAATATGAATCATGTTATTGCTACATTAGGAATTTGAAATTGATGTGTATATACACATACATGTTGCATATGAACGGTAGCTCAGTTATATAATAATGTTCTCTCTATCTAGTGAAAGCAACCGAACGGTATCCCATAAATATTGGTACCGAAATCATGGATCATAATTCATCGAGTCAGTTTAAAACAATACTTGAGGCAACTATTCAAGAAAAAATATATGGCAAGGTTAAAATTGTAAGATTTCAAGGACAACATCCTATCCTTGGTGTAATACATAAAAATTCTTTATTTCACTGTATTTGCATATGATATTAATCATAATCAAGTGTTTATAAATGGGGTCAACTTGCACATTTTTTGTAACTGTGTCATGTAGATTTAACAGAGAGAGAGAGAGAGAGAGAGAGAGAGAGAAAGAGAGAGAGAGAGATATTTTGGTCGTCAATAAATCTTTTAATAAGTGTAGATTAAAAAAAAAACCCATTAATGAGAGTAAGACTCAGCCAGATCTATTTATTGACCGGAAGCGATGTCGCACAATCTCGTTTTAGTTGACATTTGGTATTAATTTCATTATTCTGTTACGCTACGAATTTTTCAATTTTTTATCTAATAAATGAATGAATAATATGTTGTCAAATGCTCTGACTGAGGAGCCCAGTACTTAGCTTTGCAAAACGGTCACATATCCTGAAATCAGATTTGCCAAAATACTCTGTGTGTCAATATTTGTGAAGCTCATCACTTATTACTTATCACTGATAACATTAAAAAACCTACCATAACCAATTTTGTCCGAATGCTTAGCTTTTAGTTTCAATATTTATCATCATATATATGTGATTGATTGCTAAGGAACCCACAGCACTCACCAGTCCTGTATATTGCTACCAAGCGAGAGTACAAGATTTGCAGGTTTCTTATTTCTGTGAAATTTAATTATTCATTTTTGGGAGTTGATTTTAATCAACTCTCCTACGCAGTCACTCTGGCAAACCGAAAGTGAAACAGTGTTTGAACCTAAGCACAAATCATCACCGCTGACAAGACTTAGTTCTTGAAAATAATAGAAAATTCGATGTAATGTATGCTGAAGCATTGTTTTTCAAGGAAACTTATTAATAAACACTTTGAAATTGTCAGATTTTATATAATACGAACAATTAAGATATTTTATAGTCTCATGTATTCCTACGCCAGAGTTTAATATAGCCTCGTTCAACCAAGCACTCGGCTGTCTCCGTAAATCTCGGACAAGCAAAGAGGCTCTCTTGCTTGTCGGAGATTAACGGAGGCAGCCGAGCATCTGGTTGAACGAGACTAGAGTTCGATATCAATAGTGCATGGATCCATACAATTTTTAGAATTGCTTCGATTACTAATACATAGTTTGAAATATATCTTTAAATATTACACAACATGATTCATATGGGGTTTCTCGAAATTCTTGTAGGAAAAGTATGAAATTCATAATTATTATAAAAAAGTGCGTAATTCAAATACAGACTAGAAGCCAAATGCCATGCAAAATAAGTTGATTTAAAAAAAAATGATAATCGATAAAATCAACTCCCGCTAGTACTTCAGTATTTTGATTTTTGTGAATGAATTACACATTTTATTTAAACCTGTAAAAGGGGGCGGAAAATATTCACTGTCTGACATGGAAGCCGCCAAGTGTTATATCACGTGATCTTGATTAGTGACAATCTAATGTCAATACACTCTGCACATTAACCTGTATTCGAATCAGTGTAGTGACACAGTTTTATTGTTTTTTATATATCATTTTTGGTTATTAAGACATCGTGTTTAACAAAATAGTTTGCCTTTTAACAAAGCCACCACCTTCGCAAAAAAGTAAACCCCTCCCCCCCCCAAAAAAACCCCACGGAAAAAGCAACAAAAAACCCCCCATCTATTATCTATTATGTTGTAATTTTTGTTTTTTTATTTAAAAAGCCTTTGTTCTCATATCTATTGGAGTAGTAGCATTGAAAATATTTAGTACTTTAAATTATATCATGCAAAAGACATCCATTACCAAATACAACAACATTTATAACAAATAAAGTTTCAAAGCAGTTGATAATTTTGAATTCACATTGTCTAAAACTTACAATGCTTAATTAAGGCATTTCCAATTGTCAACCAAAATTTAACTGTCCAAACATTATAAGCTTCATTCTTTCTTGTTAAGTCAAACAATGGTATTGCCATATTTTGTCTATACTGGCGAATTCAAAGTTTCGTAGAGATAATTTTTTTTCTCTCATCATAACAAACAAATAATTTAACGCTTTTATGGTTTGTCATGTTTCATAGGGTTTTCAATATAACAATGTTTGATATGTTCAAATCTCGCTTGTAACCCGACAACAGGCATTCATATTTGAATTGACCATCCGAAGCATCGCAATCTTGCATCGTATATATCACGCAATGAAGATTAAAAGTGTCAGCTTAAATCGTAACATTGCACCTTTAACATTATCAATGAATCAAATGAGCTATCAGAATGCCTTTTGTGTTTTAAATTTACTTTTATATTTTACGTGATAATTTCTGGGTTAGACGTGCACATGACCATATATGGAGTTAACTTTCGTCACAATGGACGCCTGTCTCGTCATTGGCTTCGTCATAAGAGTGTAGAAGCGCAGAACCACGTGCCTGTGCTACTCAGTCCCGAAAACTGCAGACAGATTACCTTGTGACTGCATATATGTCGGGAACATTACGTATGGTAATTTATTCTAACGACGAAAACAACATTATGAATGATAGAATGTTACGTTTTATAACCTTTCTTAATTAGATTCTTCTAAAAATGGACGATCGAATTGCATCATTGTAGATTCTTGAACGCAACTTTTTACCTGTTGTTTTTAAAGTTCACCGCAAATGTACCTTGGGTTATTAATAATTTAAACAAGATTGAAAAAATGAATTCATATTACCGACATATGAATCAATGCATAACAATCCTGATGTTAGCTTTTGTTGGAGCAGGTTAACGATATGGTTACCTCGCTATAGGCTTGTTCTGCTGTCTGCAAAACAGTCGTCATATATACAGTACACATCGTACTGAACCAACCTGCGACCCGCTACGGACACATACCGATAGGTCCTCACTTGTAGCGACCCGCTACGGACACATACCGATAAGTCTTTATTTGTAGCGACCAGGAACCTGGTGAATCTAGTTATCTCTCCATCCTATACCAAATATGGGTACACGAGCATGAACGATTTCAGACTTCAGTCAAAATTTCAGTCATTCATTAAATACTTATCAAAATAAGATTGACACTGAACTTGTGTAAAATTCAACAAGACAGCGAAACGATTCTAAATTGCATTTTGAATTTGGTAGGTATGACATAATTAATATGTGGTGTGATGAACAAATTTTGACTAAAATTGCTTCATGATCCTAGCACATGGATTTATTCCTTAACAAACATATTTACTACATTTTGGAACTTGTATACAAGTCATAGCTTACAACACCATATTTTGTTTTGAAAATTCAATATAGTTTGAATAAACACAAGAAACTTGTGTTGAAAAAAAATGTTACAACTGTAACATGAACTTTTATCAACTTCCAGATTTCAATACATGTACTTGTTTAGTGTTTTCTAATACTCTAGTTATTTTGAAAAACAAATTACGGATAAGTTAAGCAGTTGAAAAAAAGACCCAATTCAGATTTATACAATTTCCTCAATAGTGAATTGACAAAACCATTTTGCCAGTGACATGGTGTATCAACTTTATTTTAAAAAATAATAATGATTTATTTTCTACTACATATATTTTCTGATAATATTTTCTAATTGGATTGTCAAATTTGATATATTTATTTATCGAAAAATGGATTTTTCAATGAAATATATGCACAAAGTCTAACACACCCGAAAATTGTATCGTAAACATATCAGTATCTTTAAACTATTAACTCATAGATAATCGGATGATAAACCAAACATGAATTTAAAAACACCAAGTACAGTAATTTTCATTTAGTCACAAAAAAATAAAAATTTACACACACAGTCAGAAAAACAACTGATTTTGTTGACAAGAATAACATCCAATCACTTGTGATGGCCAATCCTACGCTATCATAACTCATCTCCTTTCTGTAGGAAAAGTCTCCAGTAAACATGGATCATCTTTCAAGATCTGATATCATTCATAACCGCGATGGCAGCGAACTCAGTAAACCCACGAACAGGCGACGGGGGTCGTCAATCTCAGTCCTAAAGTCAATGCTGAATTAATGACTTTGTCTCAGAGAGAGAGAGAGAGAGAGAGAGAGAGAGAGAGAGAGAGAGAGAGAGAGAGACTGCCTACCTGAACACAGGTAATCTGACTCACCTGTCCGCGGGTACAGGTAGGCAGATGTATAATCATAATCTCAGATGTTTCCTGCACGAGGAAGCTGGCGTTTGTAACCCCCTGCTACTACCTACACCTTCAAAACGGAAGGTCGCTCCACATGGCTGTCTGGTTACACAAAGGTCCTCTATACTTTTATCTAAGAAACGTGAATCAAAATGACATTGGTTAATTCATTTAGATTGCTTCTTTGATTTTTATTTCTCTTAAGATTCTAAGCAGAAACAGACTATTTGAAAGACGTTTATCGATTAGGTAAAGGGAGTCACTTTTTAAAGACCTTGGGCGTTTGGTATGACGTTGCTCCCAACATACAAGTTGAAGTTGATAAGCGAAACAATCATAGCATATGGATACATGGAGCATAGGGTAAACCTTGTTGATTTCAATGAGCGAAGACTGAATAGCTGGCAATGAAACAGACAAGACCACGTTGCATTTTACTGTTTGACACCAAATAACCAAAATCAAAGGTCTCGTCAAAAAATGACAATAAGATATTTCTCAGTTTATTCTTAAGTTTTCTGTTACCAAAAACAACGGTTTAATTCATTTAATGCTTGTGTTAGATCATGTTATGGAATACTACTCTATTTACTGGGTAAAAGAAACGTTTGAGTTATTCATTTCAAGGCTTTTGACATCACAACTGGCTATTGCCATGAAAATAAAGATCTGTCTACCGTTATGCATCGTTTGATTACATAAACATTTATTAATCACCATGCAGTGTTTATTGTAATGAACATTTATTTACAGTTTGCTACCTTCTAATGCCGTGCCCATTAATATTCATTCACTGTTATACAATGTCTAATGTCATGAACATTGGAGACATTTCAGGAAAAAATGTTTCCTCTGTTAGTATGTTTTTATTTCTATTTTTTGTACGCAGAGTTTAATAAGATTATGCAATGTCTATTGTTGTATGACTTTTGTTATGCACGCACCAACTCCCACCTGAGTGTACATAAATCACCTGTCAAGGTTTCATTTTTACTCATATATATACATGTTATCAGTATGACAAAGAATTTTATAGGAGACAGTATTAAGCCCCTGTGTATGAATAAATCAATAAATGAATAAATAATTGAAAAGAAAAACAATAACAACTTTATCATTCACGTTTATTGGGACTTTTTTTTGTTGCCTTCCAGCGGAATTTATTTATGAAGCATTGACTAACCTAAAGATTGTGTGGGTGACAAATGGATTCTTGTTGAAGCCATGCAGTTTAGGAAATAGTTGCAATAATTGAAGTCTTAGGCTGAATGAGAAACGATGGTGGCAGATGTTTTGTAATACATGTATATCGCATGTATGTTGTTTTGTTCTTTGTATCCATAATTGTTGTTCATGCTCTGATAAAGACATCCATGAAAGAATCCTCATGTAGGATACTACACCCAAAGGTCTGATAAAAATGGTAGATGACATAAAATGGCCAGATGGATTAACACACCCTGGTTCCATCCTTGCTTATTGAGGACCACTGTGTATGGATCTCCTTGTTCTGTTGACTGGACCCACAATAAAATTATGAATCGGAGTATGTAACCACAAACAAAATTTATTTGTTGAATGATTGTCCAAGACTTTTTGTTATCCAAGAACTCTATATTAATCAAAGTACTGAAGTACTGAAAGCCGGACTCTTTTGGTGTGTCTTTATACTTATTGTGTAGTAAAGACTGAAAATCTCTCTCTCTCTCTCTTTTTCTCTCTCTCTCATGCTTTTAATGTCGGCAAAGCATCAGAGAGCGACCAAATTTTGTAAGCGGCTATAAACAAAAAAATTGTCTGTCTAGTAGAAGTTAAAAAGTTCAACAGTTGCTGCCTTGGATTTTGCAACAAGCATTATATATTCAATCCCCGTTTCTTCATCGCGCAGCAAAGTAGTTCATGGAAATTCATGCGCATTGTATGTGTCCAAAATGCAAAGTAATGTTTTAAAAACACGTTATTAATAAGAAAACTTAAAAAGAGAGACAAATTATTCGAAATTAAAAAAAAGAAACAACATGCTAACACTTTTGACAAAACGTGGCTCTTTGTGTTACTATTTGGTATAGCGGAAGCTTTACCTTGACGCTGTTTGGTTTTTTGTTTATTTGTGCTATTTATAGTAACATTGGCGATTTGCCTGCCTACAGCCAGGACTCTGCTTTCAGCAGAGCCCGGCTAAAAAATCAGACGTAAATGCAATGATTTTTTTTTTTAAAATCTGATGATAAAAAGTACAAGAACATTTATGAGAATAATCTAAAGAGAACCAAAAGAACTATGTACATTTGATAAAAATGATCGGTAAGTATTCATGATTTATATAGGACAATTTATTCAATCATATTTTAGCACAGCTAGAAACCATTTAGCTCGTGTCGAAAAATATCGTTTATCTTCAGATGTGGGTATTAAAGCGGGAAAAACAGGACACATTAAGCATTTCCCAATGGATGAACAGCATTTTTACAGTTTGTTTTATATTGTTGAACTTTTCAATGGGAGTTTTTATTATTGTGCACAGCGCATGAAGTAAGTAAATTAGGTAAATGAGTAATTAAGGCCCTGTTTATTTACTGGGGCGCATCCTGCAACAGTTTATGACACTGTATGGCATCCAGAAGCACTACAATTGTCGGTGATCTAGATCTAACTTGTAGTTCTCGGATTATACAACTATTCACTTCCTTCATCGGTATTCCATTCTCTATGTTCACGTGAGAGTGAGGCTCTTTTCACATTCTAGTTTCTCTTTTTGGACCAGTGAACCACATTCAAGCAAGCTTGGCACTTAGCAGAATGTGAAAGGAAGCTTTCACATTGGTAAGAAATAGTGGCCATAGGGTGTTTTAAGAAACCCCAGGAAGCAAATTAGTGGATATATCAAAAAAGCTACATAAATTATATGATGTATAATATAGATTCAGGCTTGTTTATTAATGTTTGGAAAAACACATTCTCATATTTGTTTCCTTTGAACTAAACTGTAGGATATATCAGTATAGAAAAAAGAAACAATCTATGAAAATATAAATAAAGTCATCCTAGTTTTACTTTCAATGAAAAAATTGGGACTTCAAGATTGGTTGTGTATAACTGTAACCATTTTCCAAATCCATGGAATTAAAGTGAAAAGAAGAAGCGTCATCTTTGAGAAAATTCCCAATTGTATTTGATACACATTTTGTTGGTCTGTCACCACTACTACCTCATAATAAGTCAATATAAAACCTGTGTGGGTATGTCAGCAGAGTAAACATCTAATGCACTTCTATGAGGAGAACCATTAACGAGGCAGAACTAAGCGATGGTGTCACATCTGTTTTATCAACATTGCGTTCTGTTGTACTGTTGAAGCATTAGCTTTCCCCAGGTAAGATTCTGTCCATTCAACCCAGAGTAGCTTCATATTTTCCCATCAACTCAGCATCCCCCTCATATTAGTTTTATTGTCCCCCAACGCAACCCTGTGTAGTTCTATACCGTACTATCGAACTATCTAAACACCACCCCAAGGTAAATTTGGTTGTCTCCCAATGCAACGCTGAAATCAATGTACGTACTCTTAAAGTACAAGGCGTTTAATAATGCAGCTATCGTTTACCTGTTTAACTCGTTTGTTCCATTAATTATGTTTAACAATCCAAGAATTTCTATTTCGGATGGATGAAAGTTGTTGATTCTGTTTTTGTTTTTAATGGGTTGTCAATAATTGATTAGTTTTATTCCTGATGGTAGGTTCGTTTAGGGACCTGTTTTATCTTTATCTCCAAACATTAAAATGGTGGTAGATGAATGAGAAATATGTGGTAAAAATACAAAATGAATATTCATTTGAATAGATACAGATTTACACTAGTAATTCAAACCAAACGGTGTGTAATTCTAAGAGAGATTTACAAATAGTGAAACATATATAAGATCAACGGGTTTTTGAAATTATATATATATATATATATATATATATATATATATATATATATATATATATATATATATATATATATATATATATATATATACAGTCTTAGTGACACACAAGTTTATCTGCAACATGTTTATAAGGATGGATCCATTCTGAGAATTTGACTGAACATTTAAAAATTCGTGTATACGTGATTTGTATCAGATATATGCTTTAGCTTGATTCGCCTTATGTTATCTAACATCAGACAAAGCAAACAAACAAAACGTCTAAATTTTCCCAAATAGAACTTTATTTTGACACGTAAATACAGAATCTTTGATGTAGACAGTTCCAGTGGAGGGTCTATCTAACTCACCTCGACCAGATCCCAGTTAACGTCTCAGGTAAACCAAGTGTTAACACCAAGACTGGACTGAAAATGATTTCAGAGTCCTTGGGTTGTCATGGATATCTCGACATCATACTCCAAATGCATCTTGACCGAAAGTAAAATCAGAACGCCCTTTGATAGAAGTAGATATCATGACATTAAAGCTCATTGCCAGTTCAAACTTTTCTGACCTTTCCAAACCACCAGATGAATAATTGATGTGTCCTATACAACATATGCTTTGTATCATAAACATTAAAGTAAATAGAGTAGTTACATAGATATTGAGGTTGGAGTTTTTTAGAGGGTTGGATGCTGATGGTCAACTTTAGACTCTATAAATCTCTCTAAGATTAACAACTCTGTGTAATGTTTTAGGAAATATTCAAACTTTAAAATTAAAATATACAGAAAATCCGTTTACTACATGAGTGGTTTTAGCTTAACAAATCATTTACCCCCCCCCCCCCCAAAAAAAAATAAAATAAACAAAATTAAAAACCCAGATCTTCTGGGTAATTTGTTGACCACTAAACCTTTTTTACTCAATTAAATCAATGGATGTAATCTAAAAAATACCACAAGGCTGCATATCGTACAAAGTTTTTCAAATTGATAGAGTGTGACTCCATATTATGCAAGTGTTTAATATATAACGATTTTAAATATACAAAGTGTTTTTCTGAGCTTTGAAAGCTCTGAAAAAATACCCATTACTCCCAAATACCCCTGGCTATCGAGAGTAATCACCAACCACCAGTCTCCACTGGATTTATTTTGGCAGAGGTGATGCCACAGCACCGTTCGATCAGATAGAAATCCAGTGTTTTAGCATTGCTGGATACACATGTACCTATAATAACACGTGGCTAAACCTTTAAAGACATGTTGAAAGCAGAAACAAATTACATGCTTTTTAGATTAGGATCAGTTTTGTTCTTAATCGTTTTGGTCACTGGAATAAAGAAGGTAAAGAGCAGAAGTGAAATGATTCAAATAGGAAGAAAATAATCAAGTACGTCTTTTTTAGGCTGTTGCATTATCACTATTTATGTGTATCAAGGACATGAATTACTTTTTAAATGTGGTAAATTTATCAGCAGATATTTGAACAAAGATAACCTTTAACCACACAATGACGTCATGAAGTTGACAGCAAGCCACCTTGTTGTTTTTACAAGGAGTGTGTGTTGCAATTGGTGCATTTTTTCTCACATTGAAAATCAAATATTGTATGGATGAATTTATTTGACGGTTCATTTGTCAAGATTATCGCCTTTACAGAAAATATATGTGACATTTCTAATCAATAATAAATTAAGATATTGGTTGTTTAAATGGATATGTTGCCAAAAACCCAGAGTTAACAAAATTGTTCAAATCTGTAAATAAGCATAAGATAAACTTTTAAGTTTTGAGCTAAATGCATTTGAATTAACTTATTATCGATAAGAGTTAGATTCTAATATTGAAAAGTTTATTGGGTCCCGAATTTTAAAAAGACGTACATGTATTACAAATTTTCAGTTAATTTTTCAAAGTAAGTCTGTAGAGAAAATGGGTAAGGCTTACATTAATTTGTTGTTTTACCAACAATTGCAACATAAGCAGATTACACCACGAAAGGCAGATGCATTCAAACCCTGAATGAGCTCAGTGAAACGATAAGTTCATATTTATCACATTCTAATACCTCGGAATTTAAAAAAAAGGCAATTCCAAATTATGACATTACCATGAACTGTAAACTGGACGCTAATTTTAAGATCTTGAACCTATTGTTCATGTTACTTATGAAAAGGAATTAAAAACATAAGAAAAATTTGACGTGCGTTTTGTCTCTAACTATCGTTCGTGTCAACTGCCTTTCATTTGGTAATGTTTTGCTGGAAATCTTGGAAAGGTGTAGTCCTTCCCTGACTGTATTAATGTTAATCAGCTATCTTTTCCTGTTATATGATACCTTGTTTCATAATACATGTCACCAAATAGAATTCCAAAAATTAAAAAAATATTTAACAAACTTGTTCTTTAGTTTTACAATCTATTTCCCCGCGCTGGTTATATGTTATTGACAAAAATATCCTCTAGGAAAAAGAGAAGTGGTTATACAATGTCTTGGCAACTGTATGAAATATATATTTGAAATAATTGATTTTTGGTGCAGAAAAGTCAAAATGCGTGACAAATGAAAAACTGTGGTATACATGGGACTTCTTCAAACGAAACACTAATTAGACTCAAAATACAACGTTTCTTTTGTTTTGTTCTGTTATGAAAAATTAATGAAAGCATAAAAGTACAACATATCGATAGCATAATGGATATTTAAGTGGTTGGCGCAAAAAAATATCGGAAAACCTTTATGTTCTGATTTGAGTACAAAGACATAGTTTTAAAAGCAGTCACATGATTATCTTCTTTGATTTTAACAAGCGTCTAGTTCATTAGACATTCGTAAAATCGTAACAAATGCCAATATGACCTGAGATTATTTTGTCAAAATCTAAGACTAATTGATTATCAATTTCAATTGCTTGCAAATGACGGTTTATCAATATTTATTTTTACTAAACAACTATATGATTGGTTCAGAAAATGTAAACCAATTTCAAATATAATTTTTTAGAACGAATACTATTTCGCATTTTATTTTGTTGGGTAGAGAAAAATATTAATTTGATGTTTCGCTGAAGTATATTAGAATACGTTCATATTAGGTATTTTTTTAACAATTAACTATTAATTGAATTTCAAGATATTTTAGATGACTGACGGATGTGACGCACCTGTACTACTAAAAAGCAACCGCATATTACTACAAAAAAGATTACAAACTCTGGACCTTTTCGATAGATTTTGGAAAACTAAATCAATTACATTTAAGCCCCCGATGTTAGAAATTTACACATAATGGAAACTTTCCATCAGTTTAGTTATGATCTTGCAAATAAATAATTCTTTTGTGGTTTGGATCAGGATATGTCATTTAGATAAAACATTGCTCAAATCTCAGCATACCTTTCAATAGAATAAATGTTTTCATAGCGTTAAACATTTTTGTCAGATACATATTGCTGTTTAATAAAATATAGAATATAAGTATGTACATCGCTTACTTGGTGGATGCTTAGTAGCTATTTCGAACACAAAGACAGTACATTTTCAGATCTAAATACTTGTATATCATTTTAAAAGCAAATTTATCAACACAGGTCTATACAAAGATTACATGCAAACAAGGTATGACGTCATGAAGCGGACAACAAGGCACCTAAAATGTTACTTTTCAGATGGAAGGTGCGCTTATTCTCGCCATTAAAGTCTAACATTGTGTCAATGATTATATTTGACCTCGCGTTTGTTTACATTAGCGTAAATCGAAATAAAGGTGACATTCCTTATCTGTTTTAACTTAAAAGATTGATTTTCTAAATGGATGAGTAGCCAAAAAATACTCGAGAGGTCAATAAAAATGTGCAGATCTTTAATTAGCATGAACAAAAAATAATTTTTGAGCTTATCAGTGATTCTATCATCGATAAAATGTTGAGTACTTGATCTTTATAACATTTCTTGAACAATGAAAATATGTTTAAAATGTTGAATTACTTTTGAAGAGTCCACGGAGAAAGTAGGTAGAACTACCTTCAGTCTTTTATTATAGACCATGATGTTTTAGATATTTCATAGTCTTTGGAAATTGTGAGTTCAGCAGATGATTTAACCATGAACAAATGCTTTCTAAACAGAAATAGAACAGAGGAATGGGAATCACCTAATTGATATTAGTTTAAATTCTGATCCTTCGATTATTGCAGAAGTATTTAAAATATAACATTTAACATTATTCATAAACTGGGCGTTAATATAAGAATTCTTCAAAAATGCAAGCAATGTTAACGACAAGGAAAGACAAAACACATAGAAAACCAAACCTTCAACGTGTGTTCTGTTTTAAAGTAGGGTCCATGAATATTATCTTCTACTTGACAGTGTTAAGTAAAAGTAATCCTTATTTGACTATAAATATGTTAGTAAACTATCTTTTCCCCGCCTTATCATACTCATTTTCATTATGCAATACAACAAGCCAACAAATTAAGAGACTCAATTTACAATCAGTTGTTTTCCTTGGAATAAACTGTCTTATCCCATCCCCCCCCCCAAAAAAAAATAAAAATCAGAAAAGAACCTGGCACTCGTTTCTGTAATAAACTTTTCCTGATGATTCAAATTTCTATTTCATTTTTTTTTGTTGTTGAATAAAGTGCAATCATATGTACTTGTGTACTGGAAATGAAATGTCTTTTAGATCAGGTAAAATGCACAAAAAAAGCTGTCTTGACAACTTGATCTCCTTGTGCATGCATACTTGTGTGAATTGTAAAGAAAGGATACTATAGGCGGTTGCATAAAAGTCACATTTGCAACGGATAATTTATCTCGAAAAAGTGGCATTGTAAAAGAAAATACGTTACAAATGAATATTTGTGGTACCCATGAGAGTTATTCTATCGGCATACTTATTACACTTGAAATATCACTGTTCTTTTTCGATTTTCCTGTCCTGTATTAAACATTTATGAAAATATAAAAATACAACAGACAGCTGTAAACTCCTAATGATTTTATAATGGATATAATTGATGCGCAGAAAATATGTTACTTAATACTTTTGTGCATTTTTAAGGTCCAGGTTCTTAATGCAATTGTATTTATATTTTAAGTTTTGACCTTATTGGAATTTCGTAAATTCAAGTTCAATAACATGTACGAAAGGACTATGTGCGGTATGGTCAAATATCTTCCCCCGATTTCAACCAATTTTTAAATAGTATCGTATAAAAATCAAATCTTCACAAATCATTGTATAGAGGATGCCTATAACTTTAATCTTGATTTTAGTCATCATTGCTCATTCGTTGTTTATCTATGACGTCACCTAAATGGCCTAATTCCCGCAAATTTGCAAACAAATGAAAATATTCTCATTTTTGCTCTATATTTTGCATTCGGAAGTATAGAGCGCAGGTCTGCTCAAGTACGATTTTAACATATGTTTTTCTTCAGATAGTTATACACATTATACTAAAAAATGGTACTTGAGCAAGCCTGCGCTCGATGTTTCCCAGTCGAAAAACCATCGGAAAACCATATTTTGCTACAAAACATCAATTTATCAAAATAATGCAATTTTCATGACGTCATTTCTACATTATGACGTCACTATAGAGATAACCTTTTACACCTTTATTTTCAATATGATTTTTATTATCTTTCACCTTATTTTTACAGCTGTTTCAAAAACTTTGATTTTGGGAGCAAACAAATGTATAAAATTGCAAATAGTCCTTTACGTAAAATGAGTTTGTCAAAATGACGGAAACATTGGTGATTTAAAACAAACAAAAACTTCCAACAAGTTTACAATAAATGTAATAGATATTAAAAAATCCAGATAAGTACTGTAAACCAAGACCTACATTGTTCGATTTCCATTCATCAAATTTGAAAAAAAAATGTAATCGATTTTGCTTTTGCCTATTTTACAAGGCATCCACCCCCTTTTTAATTTCACATAAGTAGACATAATTAAGAAAATTTCCTAAAATAGTTAAAATAAAAATCTTTGATTATTATGTATGCGAATGTGCATTGGTTTCTTGTCAAGGACGTAAGTCTGGCATTTACTAAATCTGATACTACTATGTACGGTCATGCGTAGTCCTATTGGTAATGCGCAACTTACGCTGGATTAAATATAAGCTAACGTAACCAAGGCTAATGTTAGTAAAACGGAAAGTAGTAGATGATGGAAAAAGAGCGACAACTCTACTCCAAAACAGGAACGAGTTAGCAGGATGTATTCATTAAACTTGCGGAGGTGTTACAATGCTTAAAACTATGGTCATTTCCAAACTGACACCAATTAAGAATTATGCCTTCCATCTTAACCATATTGTAAAGAAATTGTGAATCAATTTGAAATTATATGACATTGTTTTTAAACGAGTTTTTTTTTATCCTGTTGACTTTTACCTGTCATTTGGCGTTAAAAAGAGTTTACACCTACAAGATTGTATAAAAGTAAAATTCTAAGTATTCTAAATGTAATACCAGAACAAAATAATCTCGATTTCATCCTATTCACCTTTTAAGTAAAGGAGAACATCCCAAAATTGTCCATTCAGTGAGAAAAAGAACTGTTCGAGGCCTGAAGTTCTTTCTCTCACACAATGGACAGTAGGGCCGAGAATAGTTCTCTCTCTCACAGAATGGACATTTTGATGATTTTATACTACTTAAAACATTTTCTCTATCGTTAATAGACTGTCTCAGATGTTGGCGTGAATAAAGCCAAAATTACGTAACTCTATTGATGTACATTAAGTAACCTGTAGCAGTCCATTAAGTTGGAGAAGCTGTCGATTAAGTAACGAATCGACAGTTACAGGTTACTTAATGTACAGGTTTTAAAAATCCAAATATATCACGTTATATATTGTACCAAAAACATAAAGGATTACATAACATAATTACATAGCCTGTGAGGTACTTTAATGATATATCCGCCGCCTGGAATACGCCGAATGAATTCACTTGATGCACTACCCATATCTTTGCTTTACTATGCTTATTCTGATGATTGATCATGTACGTGTGTTAATTTAAATTTCATTGTTACCAAATTTGAACAGCAGTGTTTGCCCGAAAGTGTATACGCCTAAATATGTTCGTTATAATTATTCCTGGAATTGGAACGGCCAGCCTCGCCTTAAATTGAGATCGTTGATCTCAAGCAGACGAAATCGGGAGAAGATGTTCAATTTTCTATTTAGTGTATTGTTTATTTTTCAAAGTTAAACTTTTAATTTTTTATATTTATAAAGTTGTCTTTTGTTTGCTGACAATTAAACAGACGCAACTTTACATTACGTAACAGTGTTTATCTTGGAAATTCCCGTTCTATAAAAAGTGTAAAATTAGAACAGATGAAAAAAGTAGATCTGGTGTAATGAAGAATAATGATCCCCGTAGAATAATGACCGGGGGTCATTTTTCTGCGTAGAATAATGACCCCCCCCCCCGGTCATTATTCTACGCAGAAAAATGACCCCGGTCATTATTCTACGTAGAAAAATGACCCTTTTGCCTGAAGAATAAGTGTCATTTTCATAAAAATGAGCACACTCCACGTGAAGAAAAGTGACCCCTGTAGAATAATGACCCCCTTGTAGATTATAGTTTTTTAGTAATTTTTTTGTTATTTGTGAAATAGTCTTTACACAATTGTAATTTTTACCGCTGCAGTTTACAGAAAGTAACAGAAGTTTTGATTCATATTCAAATAAACTTAAATTAAAAGAAGGGGTATATCTTAGAAAATAAAAATCCTTCTGTTATATCAAAGACATTGACGTATTGTATCGGGGTATGGTTGTCATCTTAAAGGGGCATGGGCAGAATTTAAGTCAAAAATTATTTTTCCGATTTAAATGTTCACAATGCTTCAGTAAGGCATTTTTAATAGGCAACCAAAATTTGAGTGTCATTTGTTGAGTTATGAGCAAGTTACAGAGCTTGCAATTCTTTGCTATGTAAACAAAGCTTTTGTTTACATTTTGAATGATAAGGTGAAAATTCCAATTTTAGACCTAATGAATGTGTTAAACGTAAGGAACTGTTTATTTATGCTTACAATGAATACGAAGATAGACAAATCAGCTTGAAAAAGATTTTTTACTGGTATATTGAACCTATGTAAACAACAACAGGGCACGAGCCTTGTTTACATGACAAAGAATTGTGATCCCTGTATCTTGCTTATAACTTTACAACAGATACTCAAATTTCATTTGATCAGTAGAAAAGCTTTCCTTAAGCATTGTAAATAATGAAAACAGAAAAATAGAATTTGACCAAAATCGTGACCATGCCCCTTTAACAATTGCATTTACATAAATCTACGCGTGTTCCGATAGGGCCACTTCGACCTTAGGGCGAAGATGCGAAGTTGCAAAGGCAGTAGTGCGAAGGCGAAGGAGCAAAAGTGCGAAGATGCGACGACGAAGCACGAAGATCTGATGCCTAAAGTGCGAAGATGCGAAGGCGAAGGGCCGATACTACTATCGCTCCTTCCCAACTTCGCACTCTGGCCTTCACATCTGTGCACTTTCGCCTTCGCCTTTTTTCATTGCATTCAGCAAGTCTCGGTCGATTTTATAGAATCTAATGCAGGCACCGTACTCGCCGAGGTTTTCCGATTAATCCAGGCTATCATTGGTACGCATGCGCTAGGCCATCGCGCTTACTATGAATGTTTATAAACATTCTAATGTGTACATGTGACATATATGTTTACCAGTGCTAGCTATGCCTAATCATTATCTACTCCACACAAAATTTAATGTCCACCATAATGTGTACATATGCACTGCAAGACTCCTGTCACTTACCAGCCGTCTGTTTACCGTGGACGAAACACATTAACATTTTAATTTAATTATGCGACACACCTTGCTCATGCATGGATCTAGAGGGGGAGAGGGGGTTCGTCCCCCTGGAAAATTCAATATTAATAATTTCACGCAGTAAAAGGGGAGAGGGGGTCCGGACCCTACCCCCCCTGGATAATTTAATTTCATTTATTTTTATAAAAATAAAATTTCCAAAATGTGCCTTGGAACCCTAAACATAGATAAATACAGATTACAAAGCTCAACGAGACGAGGCATAGCCTTTATGAGGCATCACCTTTATGAGATCACCTTTATCATATCATATGAAAACCATCCTTTATGATCTTGGATATTCATGGATTCTGTTTTGACACAATATCGTATATCATCTGTTAAAAAATTGTATGATAATCATATGATCATATATTCATCAATACAATAATATAAAATTAAAAATTGCATCCTATCATACTTACAATATATATCATATAATAACATAGAATACCGTACAAATATTGTAAGATATGATATTGTAACGTATGATATGACATTGTATTATACTTAATGTATTTGATCTAATAATGCAATATCATTAAACATAATACAATATAGTATTAAATGAAACCATATCATATTGCAATAATACATCATAACATTGAAACATATGTTATCATATTGTATAATATAGTATGATATTGTATTGTATGATACTGTATCATATTTGATAAATAATTTGATATTGTATTATATGATACATTATGATTTGATACAACATTGTATCATATTAAATGATACAATATCATTGGATAAAATTAAATATTATATAATACATTTAAATTATACGTATTGTATCAAAATACACAATAATATATATTACAACATCATGAAATACAATTTCATGTCATATGATAATATATCCTATAAACCAATATCATATTATACAATATCGTATGATACGATATTTTCTAGTATTACAATATCATATATACAATTTCATTTGATATAATTCTATATTACAGAAACCAATATCATATTATACAATACTGTAAAATACAATATCATAGAATATACAAAATTATATCATAGGATGCAATGTTATATATTGCAATATCATATGTTATAGTATCATGTGATTAAATAATTAATTAATTATACAATATAATATTATACAACATTGTATCGTAATATACAATACCATACATAACAATAGCATGACACAATATCATATCATAAAATATAAAAAAATGATACAATATTATATATCGTATCATAAAACGTTTTACAATATATCATATGGTATTATATTGCATCTAATAAAACAATAGTGTTTCATATCATACAATACTATATCAAAGGAATCATGTTATATCATTTAACAACAACCACATCTATCCATCAAGCAAGTTTGAGTGAGATAGGAGATTTCTTTAGCATCCTTGATAATGGAGATCAGGCTCTGCATCTGAAGCAACTTCCTCGTTTCAATTATAATATAGTTAAATCAACTATGCAAGTTATCATCTATAAAACATGTGACCTGTTCCAAAAAACCAAACCTCATCAAGCATCATAAACCTGTGGCTCAGATTCAGCATTCAAGCCTGTCAAGTGCATCAATATCATAAGTCGCACCATCCATGCAAGTTTGATGAAGTTAGGACCAGTAATAACTAAGATATCATCATCAGAGGGCACCAGCAATTAAACCCTTTACCTCCTCAAGATCCCCAACCTATGGCTCTGATTCAACATCCATGCCTGTCATGTGCATCTGTATCATAAGACACACCATCCATTCAGGTTAGGTGAAGTTTGCAAGTTTGGTGAAGATAGGACAAGTAATAGCTTACATGTAGATACAGGACCTGCAACAAAAATTTTAACCAGCTCCGGACGCCGACGCCGGGGGTGTAGCGTAAGCTCACCTTGACTTCGTGTCGGTGAGCTTAAAAGGCGAAAGCGCGATGATTCGAGGGCGAGAGTGCGAAGATGCAAAGGCGAAGAAGCGATAGTAGTTTCACTTCTTCGCCTTCGCAACTTAGTACTTTCGTATTCGCATCTTCGCGCTTCGCCGTCGCATCTTCTGTATTCTTCATATTGTTCAGGAATTATACTTGCGTTGAGAATTTCCACTATTACAAACTGCTGGGTATGCAAGTGCATTACCCAGAATTAATGAAAAGTTTACTCCACTCTTAGGCATTATAACCAAGCTGAAGTTAGTAGGCATTGACAACAGCCATTACTCCAGTAGAGGTTAACGGCCAATAAGGAAAATCGTCAAAGTACTGACAGTACTCGTACAGAAAATGTATTTTACTTTATCGTCGGAAAACTTTAGTAAGTTTAGTTAATATCAATATGATTAATGCATCAATAGTTTGTTGAGCATTGGTAACTTTGGATACAATTAAGATCGTGTGATCAAAATCAAGGGGGATATAAACCCCTAACATGGGCCCTAACCTCTTATCAACGTTTTTAGAAACAATCTTTTCTTATTATAATCGATCAGTGTTTATTAGCTATTAAGATTTACTATAGTCAGGTACTCTTCACACATTTACTCTAAAAGAATAAAGTCTATTCAGGATCACAAATACAAAATTACAACAAATGTTTAGAATATTGATGTTCATGTATTACGTAGAAGAAAACAAAACTAACGCAAAATGATTTTTTAAAAATCACTTTCCTCAAGAAATGTAAATAAGAAGAATTCATATTCCTACGTTACCTGTCCCCTTAGTATTTTTCTATTAAGATATATACATGTATCATTCTAAGATTGACAATTCATTCACCAATAAATATTGCTTACATTATTACAAAAATTATTCTTTCATGATTATTGTTCGTTAATTATCACAAAATATCCTCATTGTGTTTCTTTACTTGCGTCATTTCCCGCCGTATGTCGACGAGAGAAGTGACGTAACTGTTAACAATCAATTTGTGGCAATGTAAGAGTGTTTTGTGTGTGCTTGCTACGGATACGAAAAACTATATACAGCAATTTATTTACAAATTCTGTGTTTATAACTTCAAATTCAGTTGAACAGAGTGAAAAGTTAAGTAATTTCAAAATCATATCTTGGATACGGTGTAACCAATTTCTATTCATGTTTACGGGGGAGGGGGGGGGGGGGGTCATTTTTTCTATGAGGGTCATTTTTCTTCATGTTAAACATGAAGAAAAATAACCCCTGGGTCTTTTTTCTTCAGAAAAATCCAATTATTCTTCAGCTAGGGGGGTCATTATTCTATGTCGAAAAATGACCCCCGATCATTATTTGACGGGGGTCATTATTCTTCATTACACCTGCAAAAATTTTGTTGATGCAAGTATCAAAGAAATTTTTCGACCAATCAGAAGCGCCGATATCTTATCAAAGTAATAAATATTTAATGATTATCAAATCAAGGAAAATATTGAATTATGAAATATATTTTGATGCATACAATTTTTACAAATTCAATTTGTCAAAAAATAGAATTTACCGAAATTCATTTGAATTTTATCAAGTCTCGGCAGATTTGAAGTCAGGATCATCGGTTTAGTAGACTTATACTTTAACTTCTTAGCTATGCTGACATAAAATCAATTGGTTTGATAACCTTTTATCACAAAAAAGATAGATGCCAACGTTGTTTTCGATCCCTCTTATGTCATGCGCCACACATTCAAGCAAAATCAATAGAAAGAAGCTTTTCAATACGGCTTTTATATGCCTTGTGAATTGAGAAACACCAATAAATAAGGTATTACGTGTCCTACTGATCATCAGATTGCTAACATTTATGATAAAAAATCAATGAAAATTGAAAAAAATAAAGCATTATTTAAATAGTAACGCAAGAACGTTGTTAATATCCGATATAAATTATCCTTCTACTTTTGAAGTCTGGTTGTTTTTTGGACTTGGTTGTACGAGCAAATATCGACTGAGAGACGTCCTTCGTTGGTTGGTGGAGTACGTCTTTTATTTAAAAAATATTATCGACCATGGCCCACATTTTGTGTTTTAAAAAATAATCCCAAGTAAATTTCTTCAGATAACCAAGGGAGAGTCGTCGACATTGAAGTTGTATAGAGGTTTGTAGTTTTTAACGTTACGCTTAACAGCTCTCATGTCCCATTAAATTCTAATCATTAATCTTATGTGGTGTAGTTTATGAGATATTCTTTTTTGATGGTTCAATTTTTGCAGTATTATTTCTGATGTGTTTTATTCACTCCAAAGCGAAAGTGGAGTAAAATTTAATGGTTAATCTTAGTTAACTCGCCACCAAAAAGTGAGTTTTTAAAAATCACATGCTGGTCCATTGTCATTGTCGTTCATTCAGTGTACTAACATAGCACTTTTAATAGACACGACCCCCTTCTGGGCATTGTGAAAAACTTAAAAAGGTACACTTTTGAAAGATGTTTCTAATTTTTAGGACCAATAAGGAAAACAAATCTATAAACAGAATTTGAAAGCGGACTGTTGTTGTTTTGATTGAAAATAATGTAGATTTAAAGCTAGGGAAGATATATATTGATTTTAGATATTTATTGATTTTTAAAAACCATTTGTCTGTCTATAAATATTTAGCAAGTTAAATATTTGTTCACATAGCTATTATCAAAGTACTGAAGCACTGACGGGAGTTGATTTTATCGATTATTATTTATCTTAAAATCAACGATAGGTTATTTTGCTTGGCAAGTAGCATGTAATCTCTATGTGAATTACGCACATTTTTATGATATGAATTCTCGGACTTTAACGACAAGTATTCAAAATATTTCAAATATTGTGTGGATTCAACCAATAATGAACTCTAGTCTCGTTCAATCAGATGCTTGGCTGTATCCGTTAATCTCCGGAAAGTAAGAGATACCAGGTCACGTGATAGCTTGATGATGCAACCTCTAAATAAAGACTGACTCTCTGCTTGTCAAAGATGTATGGGGACAGCCAATGGTTGAACGAGACTATATTGAACTCTGGCGTAGGAATACATACGACTGCGAAAAATTTCTAAATTGTTCGTACTATTAAAATCTGACTTTTTCCAAGGTATTTATAAATAATTTTCCTTTGAAAAAAATGCTTCAGCGTACATTTAATCGAATTTATCGATGATGTTCAAGAAATAAGTCGTGTCAGCGGTGATGATTTGTGCTTAGGTCCAAACACTGTTTCAGTTTCGGTTAGCCAGAGTAACTACATAGGAGAGTTGATTAAAATCAACTCCCAAAAAGATCACATTTCAAAAAGTCAAGAAAAATGGATATGCCTAAATTCTTTTCAAATTTTCTAAACTCAGTTTCTTATGTAGTAAAAAACTCAGTTTGTTTCGATTTAGCATGTAGCTTGAAGTAATTCTTTCACCTTTAACAATCTGACATAATTAGATTTTATGGATCTTCATTAAAAAAAATGCTAAGACTTTCGAAATGAACAGATAAGGACATTTCTATTCTATTTCTATGATATATTGAACAGGATACTCTATACAGAGCATTCAATCTTTTAGGGAAAATGTTTTTAAACTTAAAAAAAGATAATTAAACGTGTTATTGTCTTTACAGTTTGTAAAAGACACACGTGCAACCTATGTCCACAATTTATTTTCTGAAAAGATATATTAAAAGGACATTAAAATAATTGGACGAGCACAAGCTGTAAAAGTTATATCTAAAGTTTCCAATGGAAGGCATTTTAAATATTGACTTGCACATGTATGAGTCGTTTAAGAATTACTTCGTACCTAAACAAAAAAAAAAAAAAAAAAAACTACCTCAAATTAATTATTTTTGAGAAATAAAAACTGCATAAGGTATTGAAAAACAGTTAGCTATTGCACGTCAAAAAATATTTATTTATTTCAACATGTCTTTGTGAAGTAAAACATTAATGAAATTATTTCAGAACAGTGTGTTTCAAACGCTATGTAAATGTATTGGATTTATCATTGTAGATAAAAAAACAGCATGAATCCCTTACATCGGCACTATAAATGAGCCGCGTTAATGTTTTCTTATTAAACAATGTTTACATATGCAAACATATTCCCTTAAAGGACATATCGCATGTTTTTCAATTTTCGGAATTCTTAAAATAAAATCATTCTATACTCATTAAAAATGAAGTTTATAAACGTTTTCATACAATATTCTGCCTAATTTGTGAGTTTGTAAGCGATGAAATTCAAATGTCCCGATATGCATATGTTCTCTCTCGATCTACCCGCCATGATGTGTGACGTCATATGCGACCTCGAGTGAGAAGGTGCTGTTAGCCATCTTTGTAATTGGATTAATTTAATCGACAATTAAACTAATTATCACCTATCAAATTGCCGATAACGGGACATGATGGTGTTTTGTGCTTCCTGCGGGTGTTCTAGCCTTCAAAAATGGGGTTTGGACTGTTTTTTTTTTTAAGTTTCCCTTACGAAAGTATGCGGAAATCTTGCGACAAATAGGGGTTTATCTGTCGACGAGAGGATATATAAATAAACATTCAATAGGTACAGTTTCATAAATAAATCGTATTTATTTTTCAAAGAGAAAAAAATAGAAGTTTATGCACAGGGACCTGTGTACAAAAAGTTTATCGGAGAAAAAATATAACAAGAGACGACGCCATTTTGGAAACCGCGTCGCTTCATTAGCTGTTTTCTTATTGTTATTGTTAAACTACACGTTCATGTATGCATTGGTTTTGAATAAATGAGTTCTTTAATCATAGCTCACCGCTGAAGAAATCATAATTGAGGTACAGGTGGTAAGATTTCTGTGAGTTTTATTTTTCTGTTGGAGAAGTCAAGGATCGAGTTGTCGATATTAAATGTTTACGTGAGAAATAGACAGTTTGTTGATATACATTTATACGTAAATGGATTAAAAATACGGATATTGGATCTTACAGAAAAAAACAATAATAAAGGAAAACGTTCTTGCCTGCTTTTATAATATATATATTTATACAGTGTATTATGATGTAAACAACCTTAGAAAGTTGTGACCAGTTACGGCCGAAGAAAAAACTTCTTGTGCACCACAGTTTTACTATAATGAACATTCTGAGTCGTTAGGAACGCCAAAAAGCAAAGTTATTGTAGCTTTTAATATAATAAACACCTTTAACCAATTTATTTGAGCTAAAATCCTTACTAAGTTGTCTTTACAATGTTTACACGTCTATCAATTTGATCGTTATTGCCGACTTCATCGTCGCTTCTTCGGCTATATCATCGTTTTTTATCAGTACTGGTGGCTCAAACATGTACGACTGAATAATAAGATTCTTTTAATTTAGTAAGCATGTAAAAAAAACCAACGTACATGGTGAAAAAATGTCAAAGATAATGCTTATCCTACAATTTGTTTACAATCAGCTGTTCGAAGAAGGTAGCATGTGACGTGACTGTACCACGTGACACGCTATCTAATTAACGAGTTTTTAAACGATCGGGACTATAATATAAATTGATATTATGGCTAATTACCACTTTTATACCGTTAACAAACTGTTAGAAGTAATTGTTAGATACACAAGGAAGCCACAAAATGTAAAATGTCCATGCTATATGTCCTTTAAGGTCAATATCTAGTTAATGAAAGGTGCCTACAGGTTTATGAAATTAAAGATATATTTCTTTAAATGATGTTTCATAACAATATCTTTGTTACATAGGGTGTGTCGGGCCTCACAATTTTGGTAAACACATTGAAAAACATTGAAAAACCATGTTTTAATCAACCTTTTCTATGAAATATGAAGAATAAAAGTAGCAAATATCGAGGACTTCCATATTTGACTAATGAAATATATCTAGAATTCCTATATTCTCTCCATAAACGGCATTAAACAAGCTCTTGCCCTCCTCTTTAAAATATCAAATTGAATATAGGTACCAGAATTACGAGTACTTTTCCCGTGATTAAACATAAAGTGACAAAATATTGTTTTATTTTCTATCTAATCCCTAAAAGCCATATACCGGAAAAGATATATCAAATCAATGATGATGTCATAATGGTTCTAGCACCAAAACGACTGTCTAGAATCATCACTAGATCTTGACCTTAAATGGAACAAAGAAGAGATGTCACATTGATGGTCGCACGAGCATGTAATTTGGCTACCATAATGAATAAAATCAAGACGAGAAAAACAATAGTTTTTCTATTTCAACAATTCGAATATTTCAAATTTTATAGTTATACGAAATAACAATCTTCGCTCGTATTTTACATAATAGTATCCTTTGAGAGACATTCAGAGTTAGCAAGATGGATTCAGTGACCAAGCGCGTTCATAGGTGAACTTCATACCATTTATTCATAAAAAAAATTCAAACTGTTTGTATTTTTCAGCATATGATTAAACTGCTTGAGCATGGACGCGAATGTAGACCAGGATGTGTTATTGTGTAGTCTTTGTGACACTCATGACCCTCCTATGTACTGTGACATTTGTCACACACATCTGTGTAAGGCCTGTGTGGGGGAACATCTCTCTGACGAATCTAAAGAACACAAAGTTGTGTCCTTTAAGAAAAGAGGATCTACTACAAGATGTCCAAAACATTCCTCAAAACAATGCGAACTTTACTGTCAAAATTGTGACATTCCTATTTGTGCAGTGTGTGCTTCCTCTAAAGAACACCAAGGTCACAAATTTATTGAAATATTGAAAAGCATTGCCTACAAAAAAGAAGGAATTAAAAAAGATTTACAAGAACTAGAAAAATTCATTTTTCCAAAGTATCAAGAAATTGCATCAAACATCTCTGCTCAAAAAGCCGATCTAAATGAAAACTCTCAAGAATTGACAACAACTATCGATGAACATGGAGAAGACTTGCACAGAGAAATAGACACCATTATTCAGAAACTGAAACTAGATCTAAAAGAAATGGACTCCAAAAGCCTGACTGTCCTAAATAAAAGGGAAGATGAAATCACTCACACTGTTTCTGAAATCATCCATTGTATTTTAGAATTGAAGAAATTAATGAACTCCAATGACGTCAGTCAACTCTCTGCCTACAAGTCCAGGAATACTGGATTTAGAAGATTGCCTCCTAAACTCACAGTTTCCTTACCAAGTTTTACTCCTTCTGAGATAAACAAAGAACAACTTATTCAACAGTTTGGTTCTCTCTCAGCTTCATCTGTCAAAACGGACGAACATGGCTATACATTGGATTTTCCAGGTGATGAATCTACTTCCGTTGACAAAACACTTATTGATGCACCAAAGGTCATCGCAGATATAAACACCGAATATAGCGACCGTACTCTGCGCAGTGTGTCTTGTAGGAGTGATGAAGAAATATGGACATGTGGTGAGGACAAAATCATGAGACTGTATAGCCTCAAAGGGGACCTATTAAAGTCAGTCAAAACCAGATCCGGGGACAATCCATACGACATAGCGGTGAATAGGAATGGGGATCTAGTTTATACAGATTACAAGGATAGCACTGTGAACATAATGAAGAATAAACAAATAGAGACAGTGATCAGACTGAAAGGGTGGAGTCCTTGTAATATCTGTATTACCTCCTCGGGCAACCTCCTGATTGTCTTGATCAGTGACGATGTAAAACAAACAAAAGTCGTGCGTTACTCTGGCTCAGTTAGAAAGCAAATCATTCAATATAACAGCAAAGGCAAACCGCTCTATTCATCTGATCTGTACACAAAATACATCGCCGAGAACGGGAACCTAGATATCTGCGTGTCCGACCATGGAGCTCAGGCCGTAGTGGTGGTCAATCAAGACGGTAACTTCAGGTTTACCTACACTGGTCCTCCCTCCACTACCGATGAACCATTTAATCCAGTTGGCATCGCCACCGACAGACAGAGTCGGATCCTGACAGCAGACCCTAACAACAATCGTATTCACATTCTAGATCAAGACGGAAAGCTCCTCCGCTACATTGACAGCTGCCATTTACGAGGTCCATGGGGATTATGCGTTGATAGCCAAGACGATGTCATCGTGGCTGAATTACCGACAAGTCAAGTTAAGAAAATCCTGTATATAGAGAACCAACTGTGCTTATCAGACATTATTTATGCCCGTCAATAAACACATACTTGTATATCTATTACATGTTGACGTATTGGATACGCATAAAATACATGTGTGTGCAGACAATTTACATTTCAATATAGATGTGGGTTAGAATTTTTAACGTTCAATGTATTTATTTGAATTACAAATTACAAAGAACACAAAAAGATGGCTGACTAACATGATAAGAAAAGCCGTCAGGGACTAAGCTGAAGGTCATGAACATAACTCTCATACGTACTGTGTAGAAATGTGCGTACGGTGTTTTTTTTTACTTCTGTAAAAATTTACCCGTTTAATTTCTACGGATTTATAAAACTCATAAAAATTAGTAAAAATTAGCAGCACGTAAAAAATACCCGTTATACGGTAATTCTAAGAGAGATTTACAAATAGTAAAACATGTATAAGATCAATGAGTTTTTGAAATTATATACTATAGTATATATATATATATATATATATATATATATATATATATATATATATATATATATATATATATATATATATATATATATATATATATATATATATATATATATATATATATATATATATATACACCAAGTCATCTGTTTCTGCTTGATATGACGATAAGTATGATCTTGATAAATACATGTATGATGCAGTTCAGACACCATAATGATCAGCATGTTCATATAGATGGATCTGTTCTGAAAAATTGATTGAACATTTAAAAATTCGCGAATACGTGATTTGTTTCAGATATATGCTTTAGCTTGATTCGCCTAATGTAATCTAACATCAGACAAAGCAAACAAACAAAACGTCTAAATTTTCCCAAATAAAACTTTATTTTGACACGTAAATAGAAGTATCTTTGATGTTGACCGTTCCAATGGAGGGTCTATCTAACTCACCTCGACAAGATCTCAGTTAACGTCGCACGAAGACCAAGTGTTAGCACCAAGACTGGACTGGAAATGATTTCAGAGTTCATGGGTTGTAATGGATATCTCGACATCATACTCCAAATACATCTTGACCGAAAGTAAAATCAGAACGCCCTTTGATAGAAGTAGATATCAGGACATTAAAGCTCATTGTCAGTTCAAACTTTTCTGACCTTTCCAAACCATCAGATGAATAATTGATGTGTCCTATACAACATATGCTTTGTATCATAAACATTAAAGTAAATAGAGTAGTTACATATCTATTGAGGTTGGAGTTTTTGGAGGGTTGGATGCTGATGGCCAACTTTAGACTCTATAAATCTCTATAAGATTAACAGCTCTGTGTAATGTTTTAAGAAATATTCAAACTTTAAAGTTAAAATATAGAGAAAATCCGTTTACTTCATGAGTAGTTTTAGTTAACAAATTATTTCCCCCCCCCCCCAAAAAAAAAAAATAAAACAAATAATTAAAAAACCCAGATCTGCTGGATAATTTGTTGACCACTAAACCTCTTTTACTCAATTAAATCAATGGATGTAATCTAAAAAATACCACAGAAAAGATCTCCAAGGCTGCATATCGTACAATTTTTTTCAAATTGTTATAGTGACTCCATATTATGCAAGTGTTTAACATATAACGATTTTAAATATACAAAGTGTTTTTCTGAGCTTTGAAGGCCTGAAAAATACCCATAACCCCCAAAACCCCTGGCTATCAAGAGTAATCACCAACCACCAGTCTTCACTGGATTTATTTTGGCAGAGGTGATGCCACAGCACCGTTCGACTCGATAGCAATCCAGTGTTTTAGCATTGCTGGATATACATGTACCTATAATAACACGTGGCTAAACCTTTAAAGATATGTTGAAAGCAGAAACAAATTACATGCTTTTTAGATTAGGATCAATTTTGCTCTTAATTGTTTTGGTCACTGGAATTAAGAAGGTAAAGGGCAGAAGTGAAGTGATAAAAATAGGAAGAAAATAATCAAGTACGTCTTTTTAGGCTGTTGCATTATCACTTTTTATGTGTATCAAGGACATGCATTATATTTTAAATGTGGTAAATTTGTCAGTACATATTTGAACAAAGATAACCTTTAACCACACAATGACGTCATGAAGTTGACAGCAAGCCACTTTGTTGTTTTTACAAGGAATGTGTGTTGCAATCGGTGCGTTTTTTTTCTCGCATTGAAAATCAAAAATTGTATGGATGAATGTATTTGACGGTTCATTGTCAAGATTATCGCCTTTTCAGAAAATATATGTGATATTTCTAATCAATAATAAATTAAGAAATTGGTTGTTTAAATGGATATGTTGCCAAACACCCAGAGTTAACAAAATTGTTCAAATCTGTAAATTAGCATAAGATAAACTTTTAAGTTTTGAGCTAAATGCATTTGAATTAACTTATTATCGATAAGAGTTAGTTTCTAATATTGGAAAGTTTATTGGGTTCCGAAAATTAAAAAGACATAATACAAATCTTCAGTTAATTTTTCAAAGTCTGTAGAGAAAATGGGTAAGGCTTACATTATTTGTTGTTTTACCAACAATTGTAACATAAGCAGATTACACCACGAAAGGCAGATGCACTCAAACCCTGAATGAACCCAGTGAAACGATAAGTTCATATTGACCACATTCTGATACATCGGAATTTGAAAAAAAGGCAATTCCAAATTATGACATTACCATGAATTGAAAACTGGATGCTAGTTTTATGATCTCGAACCTATTATTCATGTTAGTTATGAAAAGGAATTAAAAACATAAGAAAAATTTGACGTGCGTTTTGTCTCTAACTATCGTTCATGTCTACTGCCTTCCATTTGGTAATGTTTTGCTGGAAATCTTGGAAAGGTGTAGTCCTTCCCTGACCGTATTAATGTTAATCAGCTATCTTTTCCTGTTATATGATACCTTGTTTCATAATACATGTCAACAAGTCACCATATAGAATTCTGTAAATTAAATAAATATTTAACAAACTTGTTCTTTAGTTTTACAATCTATTTCCCGGCGCTGGTTATATGTTATTGACAAAAATATCCTCTAGGAAAAAGAGTAGTGATTATACAGTGTCTTAGCAACTGTCTGAAATATATATTTAAAATAATTGATTTTTGGTGCAGAAAAGTCAAAATGCGTTACAGATGAAAAACTGTGGTATACATGGGACTTCTTCAAACGAAACACTAATTAGACTCAAAATACAACGTTTCTTTTGTTTTGTTCTGTTATGAAAAATTAATGAAAGCATAAAAGTACAACATATCGATAGCATAATGGATATTTAAGTGGTTGGCGCAAAAAAAGATGTAAAACCTTTATGTTCTGATTTGGGTACAAAGACATAGTTTTAAAAGCAGTCACATGATTATCTTCTTTGATTTTAACAAGCGTCTAGTTCATTAGACATTCGTAAAATCGTAACAAATGCCAATATGACCTGAGATTATTTTGTCAAAATCTAAGACTAATTGATTATCAATTTCAATTGCTTGACGGTTTATCAATATTTATTTTTACTAAACAACTATATGATTGGCTCAGAAAATGTAAACCAATTTCAAATATAATTTTTAGAACGAATACTTTCTCGCATTTTATTTTGTTAGGTAGAGAAAAATATTAATTTGATGTTTCACTGTATATTAGAATACCTTCATATTAGGTATTTTTTTAACAATTAACTATTAATTGAATTTCAAGATATTTTAGATGACTGACGGATGTGACGCAACTGTACTACTAAAAAGCAACCGCATATTACTACAAAAAAGATTACAAACTCTGGACCTTTTCGATAGATTTTGGAAAACTAAATCAATTATATTTAAGCCCCCGATGTTAGAAATTTACACATAATGGAAACTTTCCATCAGTTTAGTTATGATCTAGCAAATAAATAATTCTTTTGTGGTTTGGAGCAGGATATGTCGTTTAGATAAAACATTGCTCAAATCTCAGCATACCTTTCATTAGAATAAATGTTTTCATAGCGTTAAACATTTTTGTCAGATACATATTGCTGTTTAATAAAATATAGAATATAAGTATGTACATCTCTTACTTGGTGGATGCTTAGTAGCTATTTCGAACACAAAGACAGTACATTTTCATATCTCAATACTTGCATATCATTTTAAAAGCAAATTTATCAACACAGGTCTATACAAAGATTACATGCAAACAAGCTATGACGTCATGAAGCGGACAACAAGGCACCTAAAATGTTACTTTTCAGATGGAAGGTGCGCTTATTCTCGCCATTAAAGTCTAACATTGTGTCAATGATTATATATGACGGCGCGTTTGTTTACATTAACGTAAATCGAAATAAAAGTGACATTCCTTATCTGTTTAAACTTAATAGATTGATTTTCTAAATGGATGTGTCTCCAAAAAAAAAAAATCAAGAGGTCCAAAAAATGTGCAGATTTGTAATTAGCATGAACGAGAATTAATTTTTGAGATTATCAATGATCCTATCATCGATAAATGTCGAATACATGATCTGTACATTATTTCTTGAACAACGAAAATATGTTTTAAAATGTTTAATTACTTTTGCAGAGTCCACGGAGAAAGTAGGTATAGAACCACCATCAGTCTTTTATTATAGACCATGACGTTTTAGATATTCCATAGTCTTTCGAATTTGTGAGTTGAGCAGATGATTTCACCATAGACAAATGCTTTCTAAACAAAAAGAGAATATAGGAATGGGAATCACCTAATTGATATTAGTTTAAATTCTGATCCTTCGATAATTGCAGAAGTATTCAAAATATAATATTTAACATTATTCATAAACTGTGCGTAAATATAAGAATTTTGCAAAAATGCAAGCAATGTTAACGAAAAGGAAAACCAAAACACATAGAAAACCAAACCTTCAACGTGTGTTCTGTTTTCAAGTAGGGTCCATGAATAAAATCTTCTACTTGACAGTGTTAAGTAAAAGTAGTCCTAATTTTACTATATGTATGTTAGTAAACTATCTTTTTCCCCGCCTTATCATTCTCATTTTCATTATGCGATACAACAAGCCAACAAATTAAGAGACTCAATTTACAATCAGTTGTTTTCCTTGGAATAAACTGTCTTAACACCCCCCCCCAAAAAAAAAAAAATAAAAAAAAGTAATAAGAAAATAACATGGCACTCGTTTCTGAAATAAACTTTTCCTGATGTGCTAAATTTCTATTTCAGTTTTTGATTATAGTACAATCTAAGTACTTGTGTACTGAAATGTCTTTTAGATCAGGTAACATGCACACAAAAAAATCTGTCTTGACAACTTGCTAGTGCATGCATTCTTGTGTGCATTTTAAAGAAAGGATACTATAGGCAGTTGCATTAAAGTCACATTTGCAACAGATAATTTATCTGGAAAAAAGTGGAATCGTAACAAAAAATATGTTACAAATGAATATTTGTGGTACCCATGGGAGTTATTCTATTGGCGTACTAATTACACTTGAAAGATCACTGTTCTGTTTCTATTTCCCTGTCCTGTATTAAAAATTTATGAAAATATAAAAATACAACAGAGAGCTGTAAACTCCTAATGATTTTATAATGGATATAATTGATGCGCAGAAAATATGTTACCTAATACTTTTGTGCATTTTTAAGGTCCAGGTTCTTAAAGCGATTGTATTTATATTTTATGTTTTGACCTTATCTGAACTTCATAAATTCAAGTTCAGTAACATGTACAACATTTACGTAAAATGAGTTTGTCAAAATGACAGAAACATTGGTGATTTAAAACAAACAAAATCTTCCAACAAGTTTACAATAAATGTAATAGATATTAAAAAATACAGATAAGTACTGTAAACCAAGACCTACATTGTTCGATTTCCATTCATCAAATTTGTAAAAAATGTAATCGATTTTGCTTTTGCCTATTTTACAAGGTACCCACCCCCTTTTTTTATTTCACATAAGTAGACATAATTAAGATAAATTCCTAAAATATAGTTTAGGTAAAATAAAAATCTTTGATTATTATGTATGCGCATGTGCATTGGTTTCTTGTCAAGGACGTACATGTAACTCTGGCATTTACTTAGTCTGATATTACTATGTACGGTCATGCGTACGCCTCTTGGTAAAACGCAATTTACGCTGGACTAAATTTCACACAGAGACTTTCTCTGTGAATATGATTAAGTTGGGGAATAGCTTGGTAGGATGCCACTCGGCTTTCTACTGGTTGCTAATGGAAAAGAGAAACAATTCCGTAAAATTAAAACAAGTTCTTTATTCTTTAAACGTCGGATGGAAAGTGAATTAAGTAAATTCACCAACCATCCGGCTTAATTTGGAATTTCTCTCATTCACCAATCAGGATACTTGATTTAAATGCTAGCGGGCTAATTTCACAGAATTTCTTCTACGAGCTGACACTGAATACTAAAGGCCAAAAAGGTGATAAAGTCAATTAGATGAATTTCGATGTACGTATGTTAACAAAGAGAAGATTAAGTAAAGCCGAAATGAGTAAATAAGTTTTCTGACGTAATGAAAATAGAATAATCTTCGCGAGTCGCTAAAGTGTCGCTCTGATAACATAAAGAATTTATCTCAAAGGTTTGCCTGACGAGGAATTTGTCAGTTTATTTAACAAATTAACTTATTGTCCGACAATCTGTCGTAACTAAATAATTTCCAGAAAAGTGTCAAATTGTTTAGATGCCATGGTTATACAATTAAAAGTAAAACGCTACCAATAAATTTTCTCGATTAAGAAATAAAGAAAGATTTTTAACAGTGAGAAAAAATACAAAGCATTTAAAATAAGTAAAATTTAAATGATTTTGAAATAAAAATTGTAACTCTAAAATGCTAAAATAGAAAAATTAACTTGTGCTGAGTTAACACTCAGAAATTATAGCCTGTTACATTAAAGTTTTAAAATTCAGAGAATTTAAAACTATCTATAACAATTTCCCCCATTGCCTAAGAAAGCTTTGTCCTCAAAGCTGATTAAATTTTTTTTTTACAAGCTACATATATTTTTTTGTTTTTATATCAATTAATCAATGTAATGCTAAACTGTGCAAAAATATCTATATACACACAATTTGAGAAATAAACATTCATGTACCTGAGAGGAAATATGACAACTGCAATACATGTATTAAACATCATTAAGCAATATACTCAATTAGAGGATAACTAAAAGACATACTAAAACTAATATCATGAAAAAGTAAAGAAATAAAATGCATTTGAAGTAAATATATACAGCAATGACACATAACGTGTCACAAAATCAATAGAACAAATCTATTTACACGCTGCAGCATAATATGAAATGAATATTCAAAAAAAATTGTTAGTCATATTGTGAGATTCAGCCATATAGTACTTCTCGCCACAGGAGAATAATTAAATGTTCGTAATTTGCGTAACAACAAACGAAGTGCTACGTACTCACAAATGAAATAAGTTTACAACTGTTTGTAAAATGAAGGTACATATAATGCACATAAGCCTTGACAGTACCAAGTAAAAATGCAAAAATGTACAAACTCAAAAAGAAATGAATTATAAAACAACTTAAGGAAGGTGTTCTTTGGTAGTTAAAGCATCAACAATGAAAGTACCATAATGTGGTAATGACTGATACAAACCATGGTGAGTGAAAAAAACTTGTATATCAAAAGGTTGTAGAGTTATTCTTTTGGCTTGTAGAGCGGCGAAAAAATTCAAGGGAATGGTTGATTTTACATTAATTGTAGTGAAATTGTTATAGATAGTTTTAAATTCTCTGAATTTTAAAACTTTAATGTAACATAAATATAATGTTAGTGAAACGGAAAGTAGTAGATGATGGAAAAAGAGCGACAACTCTACTCCATAACTAGAATAAGTTAGCAGTATGTATGCATTAAACTTACGGAAGTGTTACAATGCTTTAAACTGTGGTCAAAATAGCATTCATTTCCAAACTGACACTAATCAACAATTTTGCTTTCCATTTTAACCTTATTGTAAAAAATAGTGAAGAAATCTGAAATAATTATATATATCTTTTTCTCACAGAATGGACAGTTTTCGGATTTTATCCCACTTAAAATTTTTTCTCTATTGTTAACTTAATTAACTGTCTCAGATGTTGGCTTGAATGATTGCTAAGATTACATAACACTATTGATGTACACTAAGTTACCTGTAGCTGTACATTAAGTTGGAGAAGTTGTCGATTAAGTTAAGAATCGACGGTTTTTATCCACTTAATGTACAGCTACAGGTAACTTTATGTGCAGGTTTTAAAAATCCAAATACGAGGATTGTTAGACAAGTTCGCGGATATAGTGATTTACGGAAAAATTACTGTGTCTTTGTAGGATGACGTATGTTTTATTAAATTACTACCACTGGAAAATAAGACTGCAGAAATTTTTGAAGTTATCAAAAGATACAGCAATTTTATTTTGCATGAATTGGATTTACGGAGCACCATTTCATATTTCCAAAACGTCAGGTGACGTCAAACTACTGAATGGCAATTTCACCTGTCACTCTTTTTCAAAGTAAATACCTTTAATTCACGCACTTTTCATGGCATTAATCCATTTATAAAAAGCATGTTCAGACCACTATTTGTAAACATTTTGAATTATGTCTTTTGTGTCATATTGTAGATCATTTAGGTCCGAAAATCTCTGTCCACGCAGTTTCGACTTCAGATAAGGAAATAAAGCAAAATTCATAGGTGCAATATCTGGGCTGTATTGAGGGGTTACTGCAAGAGCTCAAGATATCAGTATTTCCATTTTCAAACCCTCAATTCCAATTGTGTTTCCAATTGTTAACATTTGTCCTATAAAAATAGCAGTATTTAAGAACCTTTTGGTCTCTATCAGAGAATTTGAATGAGTGCACACATAATTTAATGACGGCCCGGTGCTCCAAGGTGTCCAATTACGTTAACGTTTTTTATTCATTTTCTTAACGTTGGTCGTCCATATTTGGCAATAAAACGGTAATACATGCTTCAATTTAATTGAAACTTTCACAAAATGACCTTGATAACTTATTGTAATCTTATATGAAATATCGTTTATTTTTATGAGCTACAAATGTACATTTTCTTAAAAGGGAAAAATGCATACAAAATATAAAACAATAAAACAATGACATGCTCCGTGAAGCATATAAAAATAATTAATCTGTATAATTTTTAAGGTCCATTTAAAATAAACAAATCTTTACATATTTCTTAGAAAATACGTCAAAATTAAATATGAAAAATTTCGCTGGTATCCTGCGAATAGTCCGCTCACAATCGAACTTGTCCGTTCATATATCACGCTATATAATGTACCAAAAACATAAAGGATTACATAACATAATTATGTAGCCTGTGAGGTACTTAAATGATATATCTGCCGCTTGGAATACGCCGAAGGAATTCACTCCATGCACTAGCCATAGCTTTGCTTTACGATGCTTATTCTGATGACCGATCATGTACGTGTGTTAATTTAAGTCTCATCGTTACCAAATTTGAACATCAGTGTTATACGCCTAAATATGTACCTTATTATCATTATTCCTGAAAAATTAACAACCAGCCTCGCCTTATATGTTGATTCGTTGATCTCAAGCAGATGAAATCGGGAGAAGACGCTTAATTTTCTATTTAGTGAATTAGATAATGTGTATTGTTTATTTTTGAAGGTTAAACTTTTAATTTTTCATATTTATAAAGTTGTCTTTTGTTTGCTGACAATGAAACAGACACAACTTTACATTTTCTTAACAGTGTTTATCTTGGAAATTCCCGTTCCAAAAATAGTTTAAAATCAGAGCAGATGAGAAAAGAAGATCCGGCAAAAATTTTGTTGATGCAGGTATCAAAGAAATTTTTCGACCAATCAGCGCCGATATCTTATCAAAGTAATAAATAATTGTTACATGATTATCAAATCAAGAAAAAATATTAAATTATGAAATGTATTTTGATGCATACAAAGTATATAAATTCAATTTAAGGAGGCCGATTTGGGTTTTTTTGCTGAAAAACTACAATAGCATAACCCTTTATTTTTTAACCATATGTTATTTAAACCAACTCTTGTTTATTTGCGAAGGTTCATGAAAATCGACCGTGTGGTTCTTTTTAGGGACCATCTCAAAATAATGGTACATTTACTATAGGAATATATAGGAAACTGTCATTTTCTGCAAATCAAAGCAATTAAAAAAAATACTACAATAGCTTTTTTTCTCAAATTGTTATATATGATTAGTAATATCATTTCCTACCTTATATGCAAAAAACACAAAATTCTACCGTCTGGTTTTTAGCGGGGGCCATCTCAAAATATTAAAATGCACCAAATTTTGCTATATATTTGGATCATCACGAATGATGATTGGTATAATGGATTCATTCCAAAACTGAGGAAAATGTCCTCGAGGATAGCATCATTCTGTATATAAAATTTCAACAGCGTACAATTTTTACTTTTTCTTTTATGTTATTTCTTATAACGTACTCCAACAAAGCTTCAATTTATCATAACGTCATAGAAGCGCAATGACAATGCTCCCCTACCGCACAACCTAAAAATCGTGTAAAAAATAAAAATTTCCTTTAAAAATTTAAATATTTTTACCTGTATTTTGTTTATTGTGTTCAATTTTATAAATGATATCGAAAAAAATTCATAAGAATTATAAATCAACGGTATTATATTAGAATGCGCAAAAACATGCGCAATGCAAACTAAAGTCGGCCTCCTTGAGGCAAATTTGTCAAAAATAGAATTTACCGAAATTCAATAGAATTTTATCAAAAGTCTCGGCAGATTTGAAGTCAGGATCATCGGTTTAGTAGACTTATACTTTAACTACTTAGCTACGCTGACATCTAATCAATTGGATTGATAACCGTTTATCTAAAAAAAAGAAAGATACCAAATTGTTTCCCTCTTATGTCATGCGCCACACATTCAAGCAAAATCAGAAGAAGGAAGCTTTTCAAAACGGCTTTTATATGCCTTGTGAAATGAGAAACACCAATCAATAAGGTATTACGTGTCCTACTGATCATCAGATTGCTTACATTCATATATAATCGATAATCAATGACAATTGAAAAAATAAAGCATTATTTAAATAGTAACGCAAGAGCGCTGTTGATATCCAATATAGATTATCCTTCTGCTTTTGAAGTCTGGTTGCTTTTTTGATTGCGGTGTACGAGCAAATATTGACAAAGAGATGTCCTTCGTTGATTGGTGGAGTACGTCTTCTATTAAAAAAATATTATCGACCATGACCTACATTTTGTGTTTCAAAAAATAATCCCAAGTGAATGTCTTCAGATAACCAAGGTGAATTGTCGACATGGAAGTTGTATAGAGGTTTGTAGTTTTTAACGTAATGCTTAACAACTCTCATGTCCTATTAGATTCTTATTAATCTTATTCGGTGTAGTTTATTAGATATTCTTTTTTGTTGGTTCAATTTTTGCAGTATTATTTCTGTTGTGTTTTATTCACTTCAAAGCGAAAGTGGAGTAAAATTTAATGGTTAATCTTAGTTAACTCGCCACCAAAAAGTGAGTTTTTAACATCAAATGCTGGTCCATTGTCATTGTCGTTCATTCAGTGTACTAACATAACACTTTTAATAAACACGACCCCCTTCCATGCATTGTGAAAAACTTAAAAAGGTACACTTTTGAAATATGTTTCTAATTTTTAGGACCAATAAGGACAACAAATCTAAAAACAAAATTTGTAAGCGGACTTTTGTTGTTTTGAATGAAAAATATATATTGCTTTGAGCTAGGGAAGATATATATTGATTTTAGATATATATATCAATTTTTAAAATCCTTTTGTTGGTCTATAAATATTTAGCAAGTTAAATATTTAAAATTTGTACAGATAGGTATATGTCGTATTTCTAAATTTCAAGTAAAAATGGATATGCCTGAATTCTTTTCAAATTTTCTAAACTCAGTTTCTGATGTATTAAAAACATAACAGTTTGTTTATATTCAGCATGTAGCTTGAAGTAATTCTTTTACCTTTAACAATCTGACAATTAAATTTAATGGATCGTCATTTAAAAAGAATGCTAAGACTTTCGAAATGAACAGAAAAGGACATTTCTATTATATTTCTATGAGATGTTTAAGAACAGAGTATTCTATACAGAGCATTCAATCTTTTAAGAGAAAATGTTTTTAAACTTAAAAAAAGATAAGTTAACGTGTTCTTGTCTTTACAGTTTGTAAAGGACACACGTGCAACTTATGTCCACATTTTATTTTTCTGAAAAGAGATATTAATGGGACATTGAGATTATTGGACAAGCACGAGCTGTAAAAGTTATATCTAAAGTTTTCAATGGAAGGAATTTTAGATATTGACTTGCACATGTATAAGTCGTTTAAGAATTACTTCGTACTTAAAAAAACAAAAACAAAAAAACTACCTCAAATTAATTTTTGTTGAGAAATAAAAACTGCATAAGGTATTGAATAACAGTTAGCTATTGCACGCCAATTTTTTAAAATTTATTTCAATAAGTCCTTTGCGGAGTAAAACATTAGTGAAATTATTTCAGAACAGTGTGTTTCAAACGCTATGTAAATGTATTGAATTTATCTTTGTAAATAAAAACCAGCATGAAACCCTTATATTAGCACTATAAATGAGCCACGTTAATGTTTTCTTATTAAACAATGCTTACATATGCAAACATATTTCCTTAAGGTCAAGATATAGTAAATGAAAGGTGCCTTCAGGTTTATGAAATTAAAGATATATTTCTTTAAATGATGTTTCATAACAATATCTTTGTTTCATAGGATGTACCGGGGCTTACATTTTTGGTAAACACATTGAAAAATCATGTTTTAATCAACCATTTTCTATGAAATATGAAGAATAAAAGTAACAAATATTGAGGACCTCTCCATTTTTGACTAATGAAATATATCTAGAATGCCTATATTCTCTCCATAAACGGCATTAAACAAGCTCTTGACCTCCGCTTTAAAATATCAAATTGAATATAGGTACCGGAACTACGAGTACTTTTCCCGTGATTAAACAAAGAATGTCAAAATATTGTTTTATTTTCTACCTAATTCCTTTAAAGCCATATACGGGAAAAGATATATCAATTAAATGATGACGTCATAATGGTTCTAGCACCAAAAAGACCTTAACTGAAACTAACGAGAGATGTCACATTGATGGTCGCATGAGCTTGTAATTTGGCTGTTATAATGAATAAAACCAAGACGAGAAATACAAGAGTTTTTTCTATTTCAACAATTCGAATATTTTAAACTTTAGAGTTATATGATATAACAATCTTTGCTCGTATTTTACATTATATTATCCTTTGAGAGACCCTCAGGGTTAGCAAGGTGGATTCAGTGACCAAGCAAGTTCATAGGTGAACTTTATACCATTTATTCATTAAAAAATTCAAACTGTTTGTATTTTTCAGCATATGATTAAACTGCTTGAGCATGGACACAAATGTAGCCCAGGATGTGTTATTGTGTAGTCTTTGTGACACCCATGGCCCTCCTATGTACTGTGACATTTGTCACATACATCTATGTAAGGCCTGTGTGGGGGAACATCTCTCTGACGAATCTAAAGAACACAAAGTTGTGTCCTTTAAGAAAAGAGGATCTACTACAAGATGTCCAAAACATTCCTCAAAACAATGCGAACTTTACTGTCAAAATTGTGACATTCCTATTTGTGCAGCATGTGCTTCCTCTGAAGAACACCAAGGTCACAAATTTATTGAAATATTAAAAAGCATTGCCTACAAAAAAGAAGGAATTAAAAGAGATTTACAAGAACTAGAAAAATTCATTTTTCCAAAGTATCAAGAAATTGCATCAAACATCTCTGCTCAAAAAGCCGATCTAAATGAAAACTCTCAGGAATTGTCATCAGCTATCGATGAACATGGAGAAGACTTGCACAGAGAAATAGACACCATTATTCAAAAACTGAAACTAGATCTTAAAGAAACGGACTCCAAAAGCCTGACTGTCCTAAATAAAAAGGAAGATGAAATCACTCACACCGTTTCTGAAATCACGCATTGTATTTCAGAATTGAACAAATTAATGAACTCCAATGACGTCAGTCAACTCTCTGCCTACAAGTCCAGGAATACTGAATTTAGAAGATTGCCTCCTAAACTCACAGTTTCCTTACCAAGTTTTACTCCTTCTGAGATAAACAAAGAACAACTTATTCAACAGTTTGGTTCTCTCTCAGCTTCATCTGTCAAATCGGACGAACATGGCTATACATTGGATTTTCCAGGTGATGAATCTACTTCCTTTGACAAAACACTTATTGATGCACCAAAGGTCATCACAGATATAAACACCGAATATACCGTCCGTACTCTGCGCAGTGTGTCTTGTAGGAGTGATGAAGAAATATGGACATGTGGTGAAGACAAAATCATGAGACTGTATAGCCTCAAAGGGGACCTATTAAAGTCAGTCAAAACCAGATCCGGGGACAATCCATACGACATAGCGGTGAATAGGAATGGGGATCTAGTTTATACAGATTACAAGGATAGCACTGTGAACATAATGAAGAATAAACAAATAGAGACAGTAATCAGACTGAAGGGCTGGAGTCCTTGTAATATCTGTATTACCTCCTCTGGCAGCCTCCTGATTGTCTTGATCAGTGATGATGTAAAACAAACAAAAGTCGTGCGTTACTCTGGCTCAATTAGAAAGCAAATCATTCAATATAACAGCAAAGGCAAACCGCTCTATTCATCTGATCTGTACACGAAATACATCACCGAGAACGGGAACCTAGATATCTGCGTGTCGGACCATGGAGCTCAGGCCGTAGTGGTTGTAAATCAAGGCGGTAATTTCCGGTTTACCTACACTGGTCCGCCCTCCACTACCGATGAACCATTTAATCCAGTTGGCATCGCCACCGACAGACAGAGTCGGATCCTGACAGCAGACCCTAACAACAATCGTATTCACATTCTGGATCAAGACGGAAAGCTCCTCCGCTACATTGACAGCTGTCATTTACGAGGTCCATGGGGATTATGCGTGGATAGCCAAGACGATCTCATCGTGGCTGAATTACCGACAAGTAAAGTTAAGAAAATCCTATATTTAGAGAACCGAAAGGGCTTATCTAATGCCCGTCAATAAACACATACCTGTATATCTATTACATGTTGACGTATTGGATACGCATAGAATACATGTGTGTGCAGACAATTTACATTTCAATATAGATGTGGGTTAGAATTTTAAACGTTCAATGTATTTGTTTGAATTCTAATACAGTTGTTTGAGCCAATGCTTGTTAGTTTTTAGCTTTAAAATCCTTAAGTCAACCACAGTAAGCAAACGGAATGTGTTAAAAAAAAAATAGGACAAATAAAATTGTAAAACTTTTATTTTTTTGCAATTGTTTTACCACCAAATTATATGCTTACATGTATATATCACATGTTCACAATTTTTTGTACTATAAACGTGTATAAAGTTAAAAAATATTGAATTTTTTACGAAGCAATTTCTCACCAATTATACGTTTTAAATGAGTATTTGTGGGAAATCAGAGTTATTTCTCTTTGATATATTAAAAAGTCCGTGATTTCAACGTAAATTTTTTTTTCATAAAAATTACAATGACAATAGTTTAACAGATACATTTTGTCATTAGGATTTTATGGCGTCAACTGATTAAAAGTCTTTTATATATTTTATACTTGTTAAAATTATTTGATTACAAATACATGAGTACGGACGGAAAGGCACAATTACAAAGAACACAAAAGATGGCTGACTAACATGATAAGAAAAGCCGTCAGGGACTAAGCTGAAGGTCATGAACATAACTGTCATACGTGCGGTGTAGAAAATGTGCGTGCGGTGTTTTTTTTTACTTCTGTGAAAATTTACGCGTTTAATTTTTACGGATTTATAAAACTCGTAATAATTAGTAAAAATGAGCAGCACGTAAACAATACCCGTTATACGGTAATTCTAAGAGAGATTTACAAATAGTAAAACATGTAAAAGATCAATGAGTTTTAGAAATTATATATATATTTTTACTCAATTAAATCAATGGATGTAATCTAAAAAATACCAGAGAAAAGATCTCCAAGGCTGCATATCGCACAAAGTTTTTCAAATTGATAGAGAGTGACTCCATATTATGCAAGTGTTTAACATATAACGATTTTAAATATACAAAATGTGTTTCTGAGCTTTGAAATGCCTGAAAAATACCCATAACCCCCAATACCCATGGCTATCGAGAGTAATCACCAACCACCAGTCTCCACTGGATTTATTTTGGCAGAGGTGATGCCACAGCACCGTTCGATCAGATAGAAATCCAGTGTTTTAGCATTGTTGGATATACATGTACCTATAATAACACGTGGCTGAACCTTTAAAGACATGTTGAAAGCAGAAACAAATTACATGCTTTTTAGATTAGGATCAGTTTTGTTCTTAATCGTTTTGGTCACTGGAATAAAGAAGGTAAAGAGCAGAAGTGAAGGGATAAAAATAGGAAGAAAATAATCAAGTACGTCTTTTTTAGGCTGTTGCATTACTGTAGATTCCTTATTTTACGCGAGTACTTAATTCTGCGGTTCAACGATTTACCATCATATCGCGAAAACATAAATTGGCGAATGCCGAAATTTTATCTTACTTTCATGTTGTTTACATGTGTCCCAAAATTAAAAGCGAGATTTAAAAATTCGCGAGACGGGCTTCTCGCGATTTTACGCGGATATTAATTCCGCGCGTTTAATTAGGAATTTACAGTATCACTATTTATGTGTATGAAGGACATGAATTACTTTTTAAATGTGGTAAATTTATCAGCAGATATTTGAATAAAGATAACCTTTAACCACACAATGACGTCATGAAGTTGACAGCAAGCCACCTTGTTGTTTTTACAAGGAGCGTGTGTTGCAATTGGTGAGTTTTTCCTCGCATTGAAAATCAAATATTGTATGGATGAATGTATTTGACGGTTCATTTGTCAAGATTATCGCCTTTTCAGAAAATATATGTGCCATTTCTTATCAATACTAAATTAAGAAATTGGTTGTTTAAATGGATATGTTGCCAAAAAAGCTAGAGTTAACAAAATTGTTCAAATCTGAAAATTAGCATAAGATAAACTTTTATGTTTTGAGCTAAATGCATTTGAATTAACTTATTATCGATAAGAGTTAGTTTCTAATATTGAAAAGTTTATTGGGTCCCGAAAATTAAAAAGACGTATTACAAATTTTCAGTTTATTTTTCAAAGTCTGTAGAGAAAATGGGTAAGGCTTACATTAATTTGTTGTTTTACCAACAATTGTAACATAAGCAGATAACACCACGAAAGGCAGATGCACTCAAACCCTGAATGAGCTCAGTGAAACGATAAGTTCATATTGACCACATTCTGATACATCGGAATTTGAAAAAAAGGCAATTCCAAATTATGACATTACCATGAATTGCAAACTGGATGCTAGTTTTATGATCTTGAACCTATTATTCATGTTACTTATGAAAAGGAATTAAAAACAAAAGAAAAATTTGATGTGCGTTTTGTCTCTAACTATCGTTCGTTTCTACTGCCTTCCATTTGGTAATGTTTTGCTGGAGATCTTGCAAATGTGTAGTCCTTCCCTGACCGTATTAATGTTAATCTTTTCCTGTTATATGATACCTTGTTTCATAATACATGTCAACAAGTCACCAAATAGAATTTCGCAAATTAAAAAAATATTTAACAAACTTGTTCTTTAGTTTTACAATCTATTTCCCGGCGCTGGTTATATGATATTGACAAAAATATCCTCTAGGAAAAAGAGAAGTGGTTATACAATGTCTTAGCAACTGTATGAAATATATTTTTAAAATAATTGATTTTTGGTGCAGAAAAGTCAAAATGCGTTACAAATGAAAAACTGTGGTACACAAGGGGCTTCTTCAAACGAAACACTAACTAGACATGAAATACAACGTTTCATTTGTTTTGTCCTGTTGTGAAAAATTAATGAAAGCATAAAAGTACAACTTATCGATAGCATAATGGATTTTTAAGTGGTTGGCGCAAAAAAGATGTAAAACCTTTTTGTTCTGATTTGAGTACAAAGACATTGTTCTAAAAACGGTCACATGATTGTCTTCTTTGATTTCAACAACCGTCTAGTTCATTGGACATTCGTAAAATCGTAACAAATGCCAATGTGAAAATGACCTTAGATTATTTTGACAAAATCTTAGAATAACTGATTCAATTGCATAACTAAAAAATATGTCAATAATGAAGAAAAACGATGAACAGCAAACCAACGTATTTTTGCATGATAAAACTTAGCTTGTTTGGCGACAATCTAACCGTCGCAAATATTGTTGCCACGAACTAGTTCCCTAAACTACACGGTTTATCAATACTTATTTTTACTACACAACTATATGATTGGCTCAGAAAATGTAAACTTATTTCAAATATAATTTTAGAACGAATTATTTTGTTACGTAGAGAAAAATATCAATTTGATGTTTCACTGAAGTATATTAGAATACCTTTATATTAGGCATATTTTTTAACAATTAACTATTAATCGAATTTCAAGATATTTTTGATGACCGACGGATGTAACGCAACTGTACCACTAAAAAGCAATCGCATATTACTACACAAAAGATTACAAACTCTGGACCTTTTCAATAGATTTTGGAAAACTAAATCAATTATGTTTAAGCCCCCTTCATTTAAATAAAACATTGCTCAAATCTCAGCATACCTTTCATTAGAATAAATGTTTTCATTGTGTTAAACAGGTCTATACAAAGATTACACGCAAACAAGCTATGACGTCATGAAGCGGACAACAAGGCACCTAAAATGTTACTTTTCAGATGGAAGGTGCGCTTATTCTCGCCATTAAAGTCTAACATTGTGTCAATGATTATATTTGACGGCGCGTTTGTTTACATTAGCGTAAATCGAAATAAAAGTGACACTCCTTTTCTGTTTATACTAAATGGATGAGTTGCCAAAATATCGAGAGGTCCAAAAAATGTGCAGATCTTTAATTAGCATGAACAAGAATTAATTTTTGAGGTTATCAATGATCCTATCATCGATAAATGTCGAGTACTTGATCTGTACAGCATTTCTTGAACAACGAAGATATGTTTTTAAATGTTTAATTACTTTTGCAGAGTCCACGGAGAAAGTAGGTATAGAACGACCACCAGTCTTTTATTATAGACCATGACGTTTTAGATATTCCACAGTCTTTGGTAATTGTTAGTTCAACAGATGATTTCACAATGGTCAAATGCTTTCTAAACAGAAATAGAATAGAGGAATGTGAATCACCTAATTGATATTAGTTTATATTCTGATCCTTCGATAATTTGCAAATGTATTCGAAATATAATAAGTAACATTATTCATAAACTGGGCGTTAATATATGAATTTTGCAAAAATGCAAGCAATGTTAACGAAAAGAAAAGTCAAAACACCAAGAAAACCAACCCTTCAACGTGTGTTCTGTTTTCGAGAAGGGTCCATGATTATTATCTTCTACTTGACAATGTTAAGTAAAAGTAATCCTAATTTGACTATATGTATGTTAGTAAACTATCTTTTCCCCGCCTTATCATACTCATTTTCATTATGCGATACAACAAGCCAACAAATTAAGAGACTCAATTTACAATCAGTAGGTGTTTTCCTTGGAATAAACTGTCTTATGCCAACCCCCCCCCCCCCCCAAAAAAAAAAAAATAATAAAAAATCAGAAAAGAACCTGGCACTCGTTTCTGTAATAAACTTTTCCTGATGATTCAAATTTCTATTTCATTTTTTTTTGTTGAATAAAGTGCAATCATATGTACTTGTGTACTGGAAATGAAATGTCTTTTAGATCAGGTAAAATGCACAAAAAAAGCTGTCTTGACAACTTGATCTCCTTGTGCATGCATACTTGTGTGAATTGTAAAGAAAGGATACTATAGGCGGTTGCATAAAAGTCACATTTGCAACGGATAATTTATCTCGAAAAAGTGGCATTGTAAAAGAAAATACGTTACAAATGAATATTTGTGGTACCCATGAGAGTTATTCTATCGGCATACTTATTACACTTGAAATATCACTGTTCTTTTTCGATATTCCTGTCCTGTGTTAAACATTTATGAAAATATAAAAATACAACAGACAGCTGTAAACTCCTAATGATTTTATAATGGATATAATTTATGCGCAGAAAATATGTTACTTAATACTTTTGTGCATTTTTAAGGTCCAGGTTCTTAATGCAATTGTATTTATATTTTAAGTTTTGACCTTATTGGAATTTCGTAAATTCAAGTTCAATAACATGTACAAAAGGACTATGTGCGGTATGGTCAAATATCTGCCCCCGATTTCAACCAATTTTTAAATAGTATCGTATAAAAATCAAATCTTCACAAATCATTGTATAGAGGATTCCTATAACTTTAATCTTGAATTTAGTCATCATTGCTCATTCGTTGTTTATCTATGACGTCACCTAAATTATTTTCATTATGCAATACAACAAGCCAACAAATTAAGAGACTCAATTTACAATCAGTTGTTTTTCTTGGAATAAACTGTCTTAAACCCCCCCCCCCAAAAAAAAAAAAAAAAAAAGATAAGAAAATAACATGGAACTCGTTTCTGAAATAAACTTTTCCTAATGTGCTAAATTTCCATTTCATTTTTTGATTAAAGTACAATCTGAGTACTTGTGTACTGAAATGTCTTTTAGATCAGGTAAAATGCACAAAAAAAAAACTGTCTTGACAACTTGTTAGTGCATGCATACTTGTGTGAATTTTAAAGAAAGGATACGATAGGCGGTTGCATAAAAGTCACATTTGCAACAGATAATTTATCTGGAAAAAGTGGCATCGTAACAAAATTATGTTACAAATGAAAATTTGTGGTATTCATGGGCATACTAATTACACTGGAAATATAACTGTTCTGTTTCTATTTTCTTGTCCTGTATTATACATTTATGAAAATATAAAAATACAACAGACAGCTGTAAACCCCTGATGATTTTATAATGGATATAATTGATGCGCAGAAAATATGTTACCTAATACGTTTGTGCATTTTTAAGGTCCAGGTTCTTAAAGAGATTGTATTTATATTTTATGTTTTGACCTTATTTTAATTTTGTAAATTCAAGTTCAGTAACATGTACAAAATGTACGTAAAATGAGTTTGTCAAAATGACAGAAACATTGGTGATTTAAAACAAACATAAACAAATATACCAACAAGTTTACAATGAATGTAATAGATATTAAAAATACATATAAGTACTGTAAACTAAGACCTACATTGTTCGATTTCCATTCATCAAATTTGGAAAAAAATGTAATCGATTTTGCTTTTGTCTATTTTACAACGTACCCATCCCCTTTTTTATTTCACATAAGTAGACATAATTAAGATAATTTCCTAAAATATAGTTTAGATAAAATAAAAATCTTTGTTTATCATGTATGCGCATGTGCATTGGTTTGTTGTCAAGGACGTAAGTCTGACATTTACTTAGTCTGATATTTCTATGTACGGTCATGCGTACGCCTCTTGGTAAAACGCAATTTACGCTGGACTAAATATAATGTTAGTGAAACGTAAAGTATTAGATAATAGAAAAAGAGCGACAACTCTACTCCATAACAGGAATGAGTTAGCAGTATGTATGCATTAAACTTAGGGAGGTGTTACAATGCTTAAAACTGTGGTCAAATTTGGATTCATTTCCAAACTGACACTAATTAACAATTTTGCTTTCCAATTTAACCTTATTGTAAAGAAATAGTGAAGAAATCTGAAATAATTAAATATATCTTTTTCTCACAGAATGGACAGTTTTCGGATTTTATCCCACTTAAATTTTTTTCTATTGTTAGCCTCATAAACTGTCTGATCAGATGTTGGCTTGAATGATTGCTAAGATTACGTAACACTATTGATGTACATTAAGATACCTGTAGCTGTACATTAAGTTGGAGAAGTTGTCGATTAAGTTAAGAATCGACGGTTTTTATCCACTTAATGTACAGCTACAGGTAACTTTATGTACAGGTTTTAAAAATACAAATACGAGGATTGTTAGAAAAGTTCGCATATATAGTGATTTACGGAAAAATTACTGTGTACTTTGTAGGATGACGTATGTTTTATTAAATTACTACCACTGGAAAATAAGACTGCAAAAAATTTTGAAGTTGTTATCAAACGATACATCAATTTTTATTTTGCATGCATTGGATTTACGGAGCACCATTTCATATTTCCAAGACGTCAGGTGACGTCAAACTACTGAAAGTCAATTTCACTTGTCACTCTTTTTCAAAGTAAATAACTTTAATTCACGCACTTTTCATGCCATTAATCTATTTATAAAAAGCATGTTCAGACCATTATTTGGCAAATTTTTGAATTATGTCTTTTGTGTCATATCGTAGATCATTTAGGTCCGAAAATCTTTGTCCACGCTGTTTCGACTTCAGATAAGAAAATAAAGCAAAATCCATAGGTGCAACATCTGGGCTGTATGGGGGGGGGGGGGGTACTGCAAGAGCTCAAGATATCAGTATTTCCATTTTCAAACCTTCAATTCCAATTGTGCTTCCAAATGTAAACCTTTGTCCTATAAAAATAGCAGTATTTAAGAACCTTTTGGTCTCTATCAGAGAATTTGAATGTGTGCACACATAATTTAATGACGGCCCGGTGCTCCAAGGTGTCCAATTACGTTAACGTTTTTCACTCATTTTCTTAGCGTTGGTCGTCCATATCTGGCGATAAAACGGTTAAGAATTCTTCAATTTAATTGACACTTTCACAAAATGACCTTGATAACTTATTGTAATCTTATATGAAATATCGTTTATTTTTATGAGCTACAAATGTACATTTTCTTAAAAGGGAAAAATGCATACAAAATATCAAACAATAAAACAATGACATGCTCCGTGAAGCATATAAAAATAATTAATCTGTATAATTTTTAAGGTCCATTTAAAATAAACAAATCTTTACATATTTCTTAGAAAATACGTCAAAATTAAATATGAAAAATTTCGCTGGTATCCTGCGAATAGTCAGCTCACAATCAAACTTGTCCGTTCATATATCACGCTATATAATGTACCAAAAACATAAAGGATTACATAACATAAATATGTAGCCTGTGAGGTACTTAAATGATATATCTGCCGCTTGGAATACGCCGAAGGAATTCACTCCGTGCACTAGCCATAGCTTTGCTTTACGATGCTTATTCTGATGACCGATCATGTACGTGTGTTAATTTAAGTCTCATCGTTACCAAATTTGAACATCAGTGTTATACGCCTAAATATGTTCCTTATTATCATTATTCCTGAAACATGAACAGCCAGCCTCGCCTTATATGTTGAATCGTTGATCTCAAGCAGACGAAATCGTGAGAAGACGCTTAATTTTCTATTTAGTGAATTAGATAATGTGTATTGTTTATTTTTGAAGGTTAAACTTTTAATTTTTCATATTTATAAAGTTGTCTTTTGTTTGCTGACAATGAAACAGACACAACTTTACATTTTCTTAACAGTGTTTATCTTGGAAATTCCCGTTCCAAAAATAGTTTAAAATCAGAGCAGATGAGAAAAGAAGATCCGGCAAAAATTTTATTGATGCAGGTATCAAAGAAAGTTTTCGACCAATCAGCGCCGATATCTTATCAAAGTAATAAATAATTGTTACATGATTATCAAATCAAGAAAAAATATTAAATTATGAAATGTATTTTGATGCATACAAAGTATATAAATTCAATTTAAGGCAAATTTGTCAAAAATAGAATTTATCGAAATTCAATAGAATTTTATCAAAAGTCTCGGCAGATTTGAAGTCAGGATCATCGGTTTAGTAGACTTATACTTTAACTACTTAGCTATGCTGACATCTAATCAATATCTAAAAAAAGAAAGATACCAAATTGTTTCCCTCTTATGTCATGCGCCACACATTCAAGCAAAATCAGAAGAAGGAAGCTTTTCAAAACGGCTTTTATATACCTTGTGAAATGAGAAACACCAATCAATAAGGTATTACGCGTCCTACTGATCATCAGATTGCTTACATTCATATATAATCGATAATCAATGACAATTGAAAAAATAAAGCATTATTTAAATAGTAACGCAAGAGCGCTGTTGATATCCAATATAGATTATCCTTCTGCTTTTGAAGTCTGGTTGCTTTTTTGATTGCGGTGTACGAGCAAATATTGACAAAGAGATGTCCTTCGTTGATTGGTGGAGTACCTTCTATTAAAAAAATATTATCGACCATGACCTACGTTTTGTGCTTCAAAAAATAATCCCAAGTGAATGTCTTCAGATAACCAAGGTGAATTGTCGACATGGAAGTTGTATAGAGGTTTGTAGTTTTTAACGTAATGCTTAACAACTCTCATGTCCTATTAGATTCTTATTAATCTTATTCGGTGTAGTTTATTAGATATTCTTTTTTGTTGGTTCAATTTTTGCAGTATTATTTCTGTTGTGTTTTATTCACTTCAAAGCGAAAGTGGAGTAAAATTTAATGGTTAATCTTAGTTAACTCGCCACCAAAAAGTGAGTTTTTAACATCAAATGCTGGTCCATTGTCATTGTCGTTCATTCAGTGTACTAACATAACACTTTTAATAAACACGACCCCCTTCCATGCATTGTGAAAAACTTAAAAAGGTACACTTTTGAAATATGTTTCTAATTTTTAGGACCAATAAGGACAAAAAATCTAAAAACAAAATTTGTAAGCGGACTTTTGTTGTTTTGAATGAAAAATATATATTGCTTTGAGCTAGGGAAGATATATATTGATTTTAGATATATATATTAATTTTTAAAATCCTTTTGTTGGTCTATAAATATTTAGCAAGTTAAATATTTAAAATTTGTACAGATAGGTATATGTCGTATTTCTAAATTTCAAGTAAAAATGGATATGCCTGAATTCTTTTCAAATTTTCGAAACTCAGTTTCTGATGCATTAAAAACATAACAGTTTGTTTATATTCAGCATGTAGCTTGAAGTAATTCTTTTACCTTTAACAATCTGACAATTAAATGTTATGGATCGTCATTTAAAAAGAATGCTAAGACTTTCGAAATGAACAGAAAAGGACATTTCTATTATCTTCTATGAGATGTTTAAGAACAGAGTATTCTATACAGGGCATTCAATCTTTTAAGAGAAAATGTTTTTAAACTTAAAAAAAGATAAGTTAACGTGTTCTTGTCTTTACAGTTTGTAAAGGACACACGTGCAACTTATGTCCACATTTTATTTTTCTGAAAAGAGATATTAATGGGACATTGAGATAATTGGACAAGCACGAGCTGTAAAAGTTATATCTAAAGTTTTCAATGGAAGGAATTTTAGATATTTACTTGCTCATGTATAAGTCGTTTAAGAATTACTTCGTACTTAAAAAAACAAAAACAAAAAAACTACCTCAAATTAATTTTTGTTGAGAAATAAAAACTGCATAAGGTATTGAATAACAGTTAGCTATTGCACGCCAATTTTTTTGAATTTATTTCAATAAGTCCTTTGCGGAGTAAAACATTAGTGAAATTATTTCAGAACGGTGTGTTTCAAGCGCTATGTAAATGTATTGAATTTATCTTTGTAAATAAAAACCAGCATGAAACCCTTACATTAGCACTATAAATGAGCCACGTTAATGTTTTCTTATAAAACAATGCTTACATATGCAAACATATTTCCTTAAGGTCAAGATATAGTAAATGAAAGGTGCCTTTAGAAATTAAAGATATATTTCTTTAAATGATGTTTGTTTCATAGGATGTACCGGGGCTTACATTTTTGGTAAACACAATGAAAAACCTTGTTTTAATCAACCATTTTCTATGAAATATGAAGAATAAAAGTAACAAATATCGAGGACCTCTCCATTTTTGACTAATGAAATATATCTAGAATGCCTATCTTCTCTCCATAAACGGCATTAAACAAGCTCTTGACCTCCGCTTTAAAACATCAAATTGAATATAGGTACCGGAATTACGAGTACTATTCCCGTGATTAAACAAAGAATGTCAAAATATTGTTTTATTATCTACCTAATTCTTTTAAAGCCATATACGGCAAAGATAAATCAATTCAATTATGATGTCATAATGGTTCTAGCACCAAAAAGACTGTCTAGAATCATTTACTAGATCTTGACCTTAAATGGAACTAACGAGAAATGTCACATTGATGGTCGCATGAGCTGGTAATTTGGCTGTTATAGTGAATAAAACCAAGACGAGAAAAACAAGAGTTTTTTATTTCAACAATTCGAATATTTCAAATTTTATAGTTATATGATATAACAAACTTTGCTCGTATTTTACATAATATTATCCTTTGAGAGACCTTCAGGGTTAGCAAGATGGATTCAGTGACCAAGCAAGTTCATAGGTGAACTTTATACCATTTCTTCATTAAAAAATTCAAACTGTTTGTATTTTTCAGCATATGATTAAACTGCTTGAGCATGGACACGAATGTAGCCCAGGATGTGTTATTGTGTAGTCTTTGTGACACCCATGGCCCTCCTATGTACTGTGACATTTGTCACATACATCTGTGTAAGGCCTGTGTGGGGGGAACATCTCTCTGACGAATCTAAAGAACACAAAGTTGTGTCCTTTAAGAAAAGAGGATCTACTACAAGATGTCCAAAACATTCCTCAAAACAATGCGAACTTTACTGTCAAAATTGTGACATTCCTATTTGCGCAGCGTGTGCTTCTGCTGAAGAACACCAAGGTCACAAATTTATTGAAATATTAAAAAGCATTGCCTACAAAAAAGAAGGAATTCAAAGAGATTTACAAGAACTAGAAAAATTCATTTTTCCAAAGTATCAAGAAATTGCATCAAACATCTCTGCTCAAAAAGCCGATCTAAATGAAAACTCTCAGGAATTGTCATCAGCTATCGATGAACATGGAGAAGACTTGCACAGAGAAATAGACACCATTATTCAGAAACTGAAACTAGATCTTAAAGAAACGGACTCCAAAAGCCTGACTGTTCTAAATAAAAAGGAAGATGAAATCACTCACACCGTTTTTGAAATCACGCATTGTATTTCAGAATTGAACAAATTAATGAACTCCAATGACGTCAGTCTACTCTCTGCTTACAAGTCCAGGAATACTGAATTTAGAAGATTGCCTCCTAAACTCACAGTTTCCTTACCAAGTTTTACTCCTTCTGAGACAAACAAAGAACAACTTATTCAACAGTTTGGTTCTCTCTCAGCTTCATCTGTCAAAATGGACGAACATGGCTATACCTTGGATTTTCCAGGTGATGAATCTACTTCCTCTGACAAAACACTTATTGATGCACCAAAGGTCATCGCTACGAAAGCCGAGAAGGATCATTCGAGATTCGAGATTCGAAATACGAGATTCGAAATACGAGATTCGAGATTCGAAATTCGAGATTCAATATCTAAATTAACCAATCAAATCATGGATCTGAAACCTGTATCCTAGCAACATCAAACTGTTCTAAATAAAGAACATTCGTACATGCTCTTTCCTACAAATAAATGTCTTAATAGCTCTTATATAGTGGTTATAAAATGGTTAAATTAACATTGATGAATTAACCCCACACAGTATAAACAATTGAATTAGAAATAACACTGTTGGCTTTGCGAATATAAGTGGTTTTGTTTGCCCTGTATGTATTTCCCCTCGAACAATTTTAACCCGAAGTGTATTCGCCCCAACTGTGTAAAAATCGGCTCGCAAAGAAAGATCTGTTTAATCTAAATGTTTTAGCTATGAAACGAAACTCAAAAAAATAATCGACATGTCAAAATATAGGTTATGATAAAGTTTTAAACCATAGAAGACATAATGATTTACAACCTCAAAGACAAAAATCCAGATAAGAATAGTGTATTGTAGGATATGGCAATGCCATTGTCGATATGAGAGAGAGAGAGAGAGAGAGAGAGAGAGAGAGAGAGAGAGAGAGAGAGAGAGAGAGAGAGAGAGAGAGACAGACAGACAGACAGACAGACAGACAGACACAGAGAGAGTTTTGTAGTGTCAAATTCAGTTTGATTTAGAATTTGAAATTGATTTGATTTGTTACAAGTATTACCACTCATCGAGTTCGACTTGCTTTCCTTTTCTTTCATCCACTGGATTTAAAGCTATTAATTTTTGAAAATATTTTGAATTTATGGCCTGATTATATATAAATTAGAGCTGCGCTGGTGCATATATTTACCCAAATGGACCAAAATATAACCAAATGACAAAATTAGTTTTAAACGTACGACTCTTTTTTTCAATTCTAATCGGGTATGTCCTTTAGAAAAATCTTGAACCACACACATTTTAGCAAATAAAACGACAATTGTTTCATTTTTTTTATGGGGTGGGAGGTGGTGCCGGTAAAGGACATGTATTGCTTGTGGCAGTTGTGCTATACTCTCATTTGTTATAATAGGTAATACTACATATTGATATAAAATGAAAGTTTCCAATTACACTGTACATAGCTTCTATCACGCATTTTGACCCGTGCATAGTTTAAAACAATTTTCAAAGCATTTAATGTAATTCAACCGATCATTTTTTAAATTTAATTTTCTGGATCCCCGCCTGATACGTCCGCCTTCTTGTATATTAGAATTACATGTACGTTGACCATATGTACACATTAACTTAATCGGCTATGTTATGGGACGATAACATTTTTTATCAATGTTTTTGCAGGATATGTAACAAATAACAGCCTATTTGTGGGTTTTTGCACTGATTATTTGAGATAATTTGCCGCCATCTTTTATGCATTCCACACACCACTCACAGTTTCTTTATTTGGTGTTCTGTGTGTAGGGCGACAAATTGGTAAATTTGCACCACTCACCCCTTGTAGCTTCATCCTGATTACATTTTATCTGGCTAAGTGTAATGTGGTAGTATATTAAATACACACATCTTTAGAGAGTTACTTACAATAAAAGTAAACATTTGTATGACTTATATGTAATTATTGTCAATTTTGGTGCGGGGGGGGGGGGGGGTAGGAAACTACAGAGAAACTTAACTTGGCTGTGAAACATATGCTTTTATTCTTTCTTGTTGATATATCAATGAATGAATTATAACAAAATATATGTACAACAATTAATTTTGAAATATTCATGCACAATAAAATAAAGGGTTTTACTGTTCTCTGCACAAGAAATCGGCAATGTGAACAAATTGGCACCTTATCATCCCTACCTTTGATTGTAGAGAGTAGGTATCCTTCTATATTGAAAACAATTCCAAAAGTAAGACTCATAATAAGTTGTTTACTGAGGAAAAGGAAAAAAAAATTGTATTTATTAATAATTCCGTATGATGTGATAATATCTCAATGATTTGCTTATTATCATAGTACTAGTGTATCACTGTATGCATACATAAAAAAGATAAGTAATGCTTATATTTATTAGTGAAACAGGACAGATTATTTATATTTAGATTATTTAGATACATGTACTAATCTTCATGCGGGGATCTAGAAAGGAGGGGGTCAGGGGATCTCGACCCCCTCCTCGGGAAAATTGGAGCTTATTAAATTTACATAGTAAATTTTTTTAAAATTGGCCTAGGACCCCCTACAGAAAAAATTAGCTACGCTTATGAAGTTCTCTACCATAACCGCATTTTTACACAAAAGGGGTGAATAAACCAGGGTTTTAAACTATTACTGGTGGTGAAATACCATAGGGTTCAAACGCATCAGGTGGAAATGCACCAGGGCAAACAAAATCACTTAGATCCGCGAAGCACACTGCATTATTTCTAGTCTACTTAGATATTCTGTGTAAAAGTAAATACAAATAATTATTTAGTTAGGTAGGGAGAAGTGAACATAGCATTTATTTGTACATAAGAGCATGTACGTATGATTTTATTTAGAACAGTTTGATGTCGCTAGGATACATATTTTCAGATCCTTGATTTGATTGGTTAATTTAGATATTGAATCTCGAATTTCGAATCTCGAATCTCGTATTTCGAATCTCGTATTTCGAATTTCGAATCTCGAATGATCCTTCTCGGCTTTCGTACATCGCAGATATAAACACCGAATATAGCGACCGTACTCTGCGCAGAGAGTCTTGTAGGAGTGATGAAGAAATATGGACATGTGGTGAGGACAAAATCATGAGACTGTATAGCCTCAAAGGGGACCTATTAAAGTCAGTCAAAACCAAGTCTGGGGACAATCCATACGACATAGCGGTGAATAGGAATGGGAATCTAGTTTATACAGATTACAAGGATAGCACTGTGAACATAATGAAGAATAAACAAATAGAGACAGTAATCAGACTGAAGGGCTGGAGTCCTTGTAATATCTGTATTACCTCCTCTGGTAACCTACTGGTTGTCTTGATCAGTGATGATGTAAAACAAACAAAAGTTGTGCGTTACTCTGGCTCAATTAGAAAACAAATAATTCAATATAACAGCAAAGGAAAACCGCTCTATTCATCTGATCTGTACACGAAATACATCGCCGAGAACGGGAACCTAGATATCTGCGTGTCGGACCATGGAGCTCAGGCCGTAGTGGTTGTAAATCAAGGCGGTAATTTCCGGTTTACCTACACTGGTCCGCCCTCCACTACCGATGAACCATTTAATCCAGTAGACATCGCCACCGACATACAGAGTCGGATCCTGATAGCAGACCCTAACAACAATCGTATTCACATTCTGGATCAAGACGGAAAGCTCCTCCGCTACATTGACAGCTGCCATTTACGAGGTCCATGGGGATTATGCGTGGATAGCCTAGACAATCTCATCGTGGGTGAATTACCGACAAGTAAAGTTAAGAAAATCCTTTATTTAGAGAATTGACTGTGCTCATCGAAAGCTCACTTGTAAAACATACATGTATATATATATATTACATGTTGAAAAAAGTGATTGAAAAAGAAGTTACTGTACAAAAGTTTTTTTTATATCATAATGAATAAAGAGTATTAAAATTTTGTTCGTTTGAATATTGCAACACGATTTATCTAGCCAATGTTAGCAGGTTTTTGGCTTTTTGGCTTTAAGGTATCACACCGGTAATTGTTTTCACTATATAGCACTATAGAGGGGAAAAAATTCTTAAAAATCAGTTTGTATTCCTCATGACAAAATATTCGGAGGAAATGTTATTTGTTACCTATCTCATCAGCTAACACCATAAAAAGGGCAAGCGATACTGCATTTTCTCAAAATATCTAGCTCCAAACAGGTCTACCCTCAAAACCACGTGTTTTCCATTTGTATGTAAACAGACTGCACACTCCCCAGGAAGCTGCTGCATGTGCCCTGAAAGAAGTAGTCCCTGTGAAAAAAGATCATCACCTAACAAAGTACATGAAATATCCTACTCAGTGGTACAAAAAATTTTAAAACTGAGTAAAGGAAAATGTAAAAATGCAGTCAAGGAAAAAAATAATTCTGAAGTATATATGGAACAACAATTGACTAAGTTCATTTTGATTGGCCGATTACCGGTGTGATACCTTTAAAGCTTTTTTCAACAACCCTTGATTGTCAATTACATTGACAAGTGAGATTTATTTACATTTATTTTAATATGACAGATAAATAATATTATTTCTAACTTTTTAACTTTTTAATAATAGCGAGCGCAGTGTTGGTGAATTATCGACAAGTAAAGTTAAGAAAATCCTATACTTAGAGAACCAACTGTGCTTATCTAATACCCGTCAATAAACACATACCTGTATATCTATTACATGTTGACGTATTGGATACGCATAAAATACATGTGTGTGCAGACAATTTACATTTCAATATAGATGTGGGTTAGAATTTTAAACGTTCAATGTATTTTTTTGAATTCTAATACAGTTGTTTGAGCCAATGCTTGTTAGTTTTTAGCTTTAAAGTCTTTACGTCAACCACAGTAAGCAAACGGAATATGTTAAAAAAAAATAGGACAAATAAAATTGTAAATTTTTTATTTTTTTGCAATTTTATTACCACCAAATTATATGCTTACATGTATATATCACATGTTCACAATTTTCTGTTCTATAAACGTATAAAAGTTAAAAAAATAATGAATTTTTTACGAAGCAATTTCTCACAAATTATACGATTCATTTGAGTGTTTTAAATGAGTATTTGTGGGAAATCAGAGTTATTTCTCTTTGATATATTAAAAAGTCCGTGATTTCAACGTAAATTTTTTTTTCATAAAAATTACAATGACAATAGTTTAACAGATACATTTTGTCATTAGGATTTTATGGCGTCAACTGATTAATAGTCTTTTATATATTTCATACTTCTTTAAATTTTTGGTAGAAAATACATGAGTATATATTTTTATGAACATAAGTTTTTATATGGTCTTTTAATTGGTCCGATATAAAATCATGTATATGTATTCATTCATTTACTTTTGTTAAACGTATTATTATGTTATATGTTTTGGGGGGAAACTGAGCAATTTTGCAATGATGTTCGATTAATTTTTCCTTTTACTTAGTCCATTTATTTCAATCATTTGTTTTTTGCTATTCATATGTAAAAAATATTTGGAGAAATAAATGAGCATTTTATCAAAATATATTTGAAAAAAAACCTGTGAGTTATTGGTTTATTTCAGCTACGCCGAAATTATTTCTTGTTTGTCCTCTTAAAGATCTGTTAATGTCTTCCAAAGATCTTTTGTCAGCATTGCTAGAAAGTCACACACGTCTCACGATGCATTAGATAGCGTACTATGCATTCCAATTTTATTAATTGGATAACTTTACACTCATCAAAAGCTGGATAATTGTGATAGTTGTAAGACAATATTATTCTCCTTCATAACTAACAGGAGCGCTCTATAGAGATATAAAGATATATTATAAATGTTACTCATAATGATTTAAAAAATAATTAAAATGTTGCTATTAAAAAATCTATTAATATCGAACATTGGTGGGTGTTTGGAGAAGCAAAAATTGTCAAATCCTCAGGGGGATTCGAACTCATGACGTACAGGTTCGTAGTACCCTCTAACCCTCCGCGCTACGCTGTTAGTTGACAAAAATAGGGAAAGAAACTACTTATATATAACACCTGGTTTAATTGTTTATTTCGATAAACAATACGTCACAACATGGAAGTGTCTCACACCAACTTAAGTGTTATTTATTATTCCAGTTTTCAAAATGATCATCATTTCAAAATGTCACCCTAGGAAGAAGTGTAAATTAAATATAATAGGTATTTGAATGTCAGACATCAGTCTGACATGTTGTGATCAGCATCAAGTCATCTTCCTAATTCGTGAACCTCACTGAGTCAGACAACATTCTGATACATATATGAAAGGAATGGTCAGTTGTGATTGGTTCATCTCGATTACATTTAATCTACGTCCCAGCTATGCCCGGTAAATGACGTGATTGCATGTCTTGTCTTTATTGAAAACGAGCATGACTTTTTATTTGATTATTTTCAGCTGACTCAATTTTGCAAAAATAGCAATAACTCTGATCAAACACCTTCATGGTATTAGATGAATAACAGTTAAGCAGAGTGAATCTTGTTTTTAAAGATTTACAAAATTATCTCCACCTGTGCAATTTTTAATCATTTGAGCCACTTTTGTCGTTTCAAGGGTTGAAACAAGTTTTTAAAAGATATTGTCTTTAAACATTCAGACCCCCCCCCCCCCCCCCCCATTGTCTACGTCGATGGTCATGAACAAACCTGAATCTACACTACTTAAGGATGCTTCAACACAATTTCCACCCTCTCTGTTCCGTTTTAAGCGGGCATGTGTGACCCTTCGTAAGAACTACCCTTACACAATGCGCTGTGTCTAGTTTGGAGAAAAATATTGCTTGCATAAAAGTATCGTATTCATTAGTAATGCAGTATAGCTAATATTGTGCGAATCACGTTTTCGACCAGAAAAAATGACCTTGGAATAGTTAAACCCTTAGGAAGAATCATTATATGTCCATGTTTTCTCAAAAGAAAGGAAAGTCAATCCCTCATGCCTATATTTCAGCTACCCATCAGTTAACAATTCTATTATTGTATTATGATTTCAAATGAAGGAAGGTCTCAGTAATTTTTTTTTTCAAAATATAAAGTTTATGAACATGTTTTAAAGATGTTTTGTAATGTTTTCATTTTTCATCTGCTCAATATTGGATTAGTAAACAGCATTATATGTGATTATAATGTCATAAAAAACCCGTAGGACAGTGCAAGCTAAAGTTGTAAAGCCAGGAAAAGCGCATGTTTCACATTTTGCGAAAACAGTAAAATTCCTTTTCTTAATTTTCTTTATTCTTTTTTCAGAACTTATTATCAAATACACTTTTTTAATTATGTTAGTCAGCCATCTTTTTGTGTTCTTTGTAGTTGTGCCTTTCCGTCTGTCTTCACAGCTTTCACAGTTTTTGTGCACTTTTTTGGAATCACCATTTCAACAACAAAAGCAACAAAGCTTCAGGGGGCAAGGAAAATGAAAAAAGAAATATTAAATGACTAAATTCTTTTTGTTGAAAACTGATGGAAAGGACAAAATTTAAATCTTTTTCAGAACAATGAGACCCCTCAATGGTTTTGAAATGATTAAGTTTTTTTCTGTTCTCGAATTGTTTAAAAAGTATTACTTTACTACAATGAATGATTTGTTGATGAGATACTCTTTCTTTATTTAAAAACAGATGTGTTAAAACTTTGTTTTCTATCCCGTCCATGGCATGCGCCACAAATTCAAGCAGAAGATCTAGAACAAAAAATATAATGTTTGACTGATCATGCATAAAACGTGAAATCAAATCAAATATATTATTTTCAATGCAGGTTAATTAGGATACTTTGTCCAATTATCAAGAAACGAGCAACATCAATAACAGACGTGAATACGTTTCATTTTGGTTTGTACAACGTCACGATTAACATTTTTACTAATAATGGAATTTGTCATGCGTTTGTTTGGCCCGTGAGGCTACCCGAACTTGTTTAAACATAACATCGATCATGACCTATTTTTTGTGTTTTATCGAAAAATGAATCACGTGATTTTATCAGATAACAGATGGGTGTACTGACGCCATCTTGAGGTTCGTAGTTTTTTAGTTGATTACATGTATAAACAGCTTTCGTTTCTTATTAATGTCTTTTGTCGACTCATAGCTTTTGCATCATTGTGATCATCATTGCATCATCATTAATTGTGAAATGTTTTTAAAACTTTTCTCGTATGTAATAAGGCTTTTAGGTTTCATAATTTTATTAAACAGTGTTAAAACCCATCTCATGAAAGTGTATGACCATGGATCCCTCACGTAATTGGGCTCAGGATGTGTTACGGTGTCATCTCTGTGATACCCCGGTCCCACCTATGTACTGTGACATTTGTCACATTCATCTGTGTAAGGCCTGTGTGGGAGAACATCTCTCCGACGAATTGAAAGAACACAAAGTCGTGTCTTTCAAGAAAAGAGGATCCACCACTAGATGTCCAAATCATTCCTCAAAACAATGCGAACTTTACTGTCAAAATTGTGACAGTCCTATTTGTGCAACGTGTGCTTCCTCTGAAGAACACCAAGGTCATAAATTTATTGAAATATTGAAAAGCCTAGAAAGCAAGAAAGAAGAAATGCAAAACGATTTGCAAGAACTGGAAAAATCAATTCATCCTAAATATCAAGAAATTGCATCTAACATCTCAGTTCAAAAAGACGAAATAAAAGAAAACTCCCAAGAATTGGCGTCAGCTATAGACAAGCATGGAGAGGATATGCATAGAGAAATAGACATCATTATCGCAAAACTAAAATCTGATCTTGGTGAAATAGAATCCAAACATCTGACTGTTCTAAATGAACATGAACAGGAAATCACACACACCATTTCTGAAATTACACAGAGCATTTTAGACTTGAACAAATTACTGAACTCCAATGACGTCAGCATTATCTCTGCTTACGAATCTAGGAATGCTGAGTTCAGAACATTGCCCCCTAAAATCACACTTTCCTTACCAATGTTCACACCCTTTGGTATTGACAAGGAACAGTTGCGTCTACAGTTTGGTTCTCTGTCAGCGTCATCCATCAAAACGGAAGAAGATGAATACACAATGGATTCTCCAGTTGCTGAACCGCCTTCCCCAGAAAAACCGCTCACTGATGTACCAAAGATAATCCAAAATATAAACACCGAGAATAAACATTCACTCTTGAATATTAATCAAGGCAACAAGCCCTCTCCTTCTGGCAGACCACTTATTGGTGCACCAAAGGTCATCACAGCTATTAACACTGGATATAGCGACAGTACCCTGCGTAGTGTGGTTTGCCATACTGACGACGATTTATGGACGTGCGGTGAGGACAAAATCATGAGACTTTATAGCCTCAAAGGGGAGCTATTAAAGTCAGTCAAAACCAGATCCGGGAACAATCCGTACGACATAGCTGTGCATAGGAGTGGGGATCTAGTTTATACAGATTACAAGGAAAGCACCGTGAATGTAATGAAGAATACACAGATACAGACAGTGATCAGACTGAAGGGCTGGAGTCCTTGTAATATCTGTATTACGTCATCTGGCAACCTCCTGGTTGTCATGATCAGTGACGATGTAAAACAAACAAAAGTTGTGCGTTACTCTGGCTCAATTAGAAAGCAAGTCATTCAATATAACAGCAAAGGAAAACCGCTCTATTCATCGGATTTGTACACGAAATACATCGCCGAGAACGGGAACCTAGATATCTGCGTGTCGGACCATGGAGCTCAGGCAGTAGTGGTGGTCAATCAAGACGGTAACTTCCGGTTTACCTACACTGGTCCGCTCTCCACTACCGATGAACCATTTAATCCAGTTGGCATCGCCACCGACAGACAGAGTCGGATCCTGACAGCAGACCCTAACAATCAGCGAATCCACATTCTAGATAAAGACGGACAAATAATTCGCTACATTGACAACTGTCATCTACGAGGTCCATGGGGTTTATGTATGGATACAAGGGGCAACCTCTTTGTGGCTGAATTACCGACATGTAAAGTGAAGAAAATCCTATATTTAGAAGGTTGACTGTGGTTATAGATTGTCCGTCAATATACACATGCATGTATATCTATTACATGTTGAAATATTGTATGTGTAAACAAATGTGTTTGTATACGAAATTACCATTTCAATATAGATGGGGATATGTGATGAAGAATATTAAGTCTATTTATTTGAAATCTACAACAAATGTATAGCCAATGTTTGCAAGTTTTTAGCTTTAAATACCTCGATTTACCCACATTGGGAATTGAGATATCTTTAAAGTATTATGACAAATGAACAGTGTTTTCGTTAAGATAATAATGTTAAGCAATCGTATTGCCACCAATTGTATGCTTACATGTATACATCACATTTTCACAATTTGTTGTACTTTTGACATATTTACAGATGAAAAAAAAATTATTGATTTCTTTACGAAGCAATTTCTCATCATGAACGATTTACTTAAATGTTTGAAATGAATGTTTGTGAGGAATCAGAGTTATCTCTCTTTGATACATTAACGCATGATTCCAAATACAATGATCATAGTTTAACAGATATATTTTGTCATTAGGTTTTTCTTGTTTCAACTAGTTAATAGTTTTATATCGATGTTGTACTTGTTGGAAATATTCTGGAGAAAATTCATGAGTATTTGACAAAGTATCTATGCATCCACATATTTTTATGGACTTTTATTTGGTCCGATATATATACTTATGTTTATGTATTCATTCTTTTAATTTGTTAAACTTATCATTACGTTAAATGTTTTCGAGGGGGTGCAGGAATTTTGCAACTTATTTTGATTAACTTACTATGTTCGTCTTATTAAGTCTTAACTTAGCTTTATGTATGCTATTCATATTTAAAAATATTTGGAGAAAATACATGAGCGTTTTACTAAAATATGTTTGAAAAAAAAACCCCACATGGTTATTATTTTTTTTCGGTGCTGATTTTTATACTATAGTTTTGCCTCTTAAAACCTGTTAAGAGCCCGCATATTCCCAAAAACGTGATTTTACAGCCTTAGGATGGTCTTGGGACAAGATAAATGATGTGTGTGTGTGTGTGTGTGTGTGTGTGTGTGTGTGTGTGTGTGTGTGTGTGTGTGTGTGTGTGTGTGTGTGTGTGTGTGTGTGTGTGTGTGTGTGTGTGAAATATTTTTCAGTTGCAGAGTATACGTTTGATGTATGAAATGTGCTATTTTATTTTGTTTCTAAAGCAAAATTATTCCGTAAATCCTTCGCTAGTAAAGCACATTCATTAATTTTTATCTCACTGCACAATACACAAATAGACAAATCAGTCAGATTAATTCTATTTTTAAGTAATAAATTGTATGCACATTTAAGGTTTTTGTTGTTGTTGTTAAAATAATAGATGATAAAAGGCATTAAGTTCAAATTGAAAAAAAAACCCACCAAACCATTTGTTTATTTTTGATTGCTTGTCACAAAACGTCTATCAATTGGATAGTTTCCCATGAGAGCATTTGCATCTTTTAACAAAATTATCACAGTAAACTTCCAATATTTTTGGAATATAAATACATTGAAAAAAAAATGGCCAGAATGGAGCACCATATCACGAATGTTGTGTTTTTAGATTTACTTTTTCCTAAAAATAGCAGAAAATAGCAGAGGTGTATATAAAGACAATATATTTTATAGGAGACAGATGAAAGATTATTGATTAAACTTGCAATACGAAAACAAATGCAGACAATATTTAAAAGGTGTGAGGATATAAGCGGCTGTTGTTTACAGGTATCCATATAAGTGTTAGACAGGTCTGATATGTGCAACCGGTAGAGACAAAGAACCATTCCAATTTGCCTGGTAAGTTGTTTATCGGTTGTTTATCGTTCATTTTTTTCGATGTTTAATTGTTGCAGATGTTACAGTACATCTTGCAGGATAATCTCTATCATTGATTATTTTTAAAAGTGTAAACGATCACTGACGATTGAACAATTTGCATACGAGGTTATTTTGATCAGCAGGGGATATAATTCGACTAAATATACGATAGTTTGGTACAATCATATGATTAAAGAATATAACTTGACAGATTTAGGACATATACGTGTAAGATACAAGCAACATAAACCATTTCCATATGTACTTTCGTTTTTTGTTGTACACAGGTATAGCCTTAAACAGGTTGAACACAGTTAGGGGTATTGTTTACGCTAAACAGGAAATATTCCTCTTTTCATTTAAATAGAAAAAACTCCCGCAAATACTAGATTTTGACACGTTTTACCATTCACATAATGTTTTCTTTAAACTGAAGAATAAGTGCAAAAAAACTTTTATATTTTATTAACAACAAGCCCCCACTTACCATGTTATGCTTCAAACTTTGATACACATGCACAGCTGCGTTTCAGTGAAATTCAGTAGCAAACAAAATATAATCAACAAATTTCTTACGGTAGCCTCTTTGTTATAATAATGTGATTAGGTAGCTAGAAACATATTCTTGTAAAATTGAGATTTGCTGTACTTGAAAGCATTTAAGTGTTGTTAAAATTAATAAAAAATGTTTTTTTTAAGATAATCATTAGTTGGCGGGAATTTTTTGTTACTGATAAGAGGAATATTTCCCGTTTAGCGTAATCATTCCTCTGTGTCCAACCTATTGAATTTCCCTGCAATAACAACGCATTTTTTTTTTTTTTACATTTTTAAAATTAAGTGAAAAGACAGATGTTAAAATGTTTTTTACAGAACATGATGTGACTTATCATTCACAACTGAGCATGTCATTTACATATTTTGACTTGTGCAATATATCATTACTTTTTCATTTACATGATATCACTTTTGTGTTGAGGTATTTTTAAAACAAAGTTTGCAATCTAAAAACCCATCTATGATAACTTTATGGATTGTACATTAATCATTTACTGTAACATGTATTTGTTAACTGTTGTAGATTGGTTATTCCACCAGCTGTATTAAAATGGCGGAGAAAACTACCTTCAAAAGCAAAGGCCGCAAAGCGAAGAAAAGCAAATATATTGGTATACACTTGTGAATTAAATTAGATGTAAAAAGTCGTTTTAACTTTTGCGTGACAGTTATTTTGTTTTTATCTTTAAAAATTGAACCTGGGAAATGAGATTTGACGCTTTGGACCACATGAATAATAACTTAAATTATGGCTTTCCGATCATTTTTAGTTCGTATTCTGTCTGTCCATCTTTGTCTTTGTCTGTCCGTCAGTCGATATTTTCCAAATTTCCAGCTTCTCAATGAGAAAAAAATATATCCCATAAAGCATCTGATTCATAAGACACGTGGAAATGAAAGAGTTCAAATTTTTAAAAAGATTACTGTGGAATCATTAATTTTCGTGGGGGCGAATATTCGTTGATTGCTTAAATTTTACAGGTTCGTGGGGACGTAATTCCGTGTATTTCCTTAAACCTATACAAGAAATATGACTTTATTACCCTAATTTATTAATTCGTGGAGGATGTTAATTCGTGGATGAGAGGTACACACGAATTTCACGAAAATTGAGCCACCACGAAATCTAATGATTCCACAGTAAGTCTTTTACCACTTACAAAATGTAAAAGACACCAAATATCGTATTTATTGCATACAATTTGTATCTTTTGGCCATACGTCATATACATGTACCTTAACTTCTTCTTTTTTAAATCTAAGTACAAGCAATTTTTATATTGCATAAGAGTTTTATGTTCAGCATATTGTTGATATTCTATTTTGATTTTAAACAATAATTTGTTTTTGATTGAAATGATTTTTAGAGTACGTTGTTTATGAAATAAACCACTATTTTTTCAGAAAAAAGTACCATTACCATTAATAATTACCACACTGAGCAACATGGCCAAACCAACACGTTTATTGCACCAATAGTCCAGACAGACAATACAACAATGATGCCAAATCTAAGTTTAGGTTAGTGTTTAAATACCCATCTTGTCAAATGTCAGCAATATAAAACTTTAAGCTTAGAAGTAGGGTAAACGTTTAACAAATGAAAGGGTTTGAAAGTATCATGAAGGAGGTCTGCACTCATTGCACCTTGAAAAAGTTTCTTCCATCAGCAGAAAATTACTTGATTATGATAGGTAGCATGATGGTTAAAAAATATAAAAGTCAAATAGGCGAAAAAATGTTCAATTTTGGCTAATATATTATGCTTAAAGGGACCTTGACACGATTGCAGATGAACATTTTATTTTTGATTTCTGTGTATAAAATAGTTTACCTTTGTATTTTAAATAATTCATCAAAGCTTGAATGTTAGAAGTCATGTTACAAGCGAGATACAGAGGAAAGAAGTCGTTTTTATGTAAACAAAGCTCGAGTCTTATATGTGTTATCAGATACTGTAAAGTAAAGAAATTGCCATTTCTTTATGAAAATAACTTGTGGAAACAAGATATACTGATTCAATTGATTCATAAATCATTTCATCACAAAAAACAGCAACATTAAGATTGAAACTTATACCAATACAGCAAATATGTAAACATTAACAGGACTGTTTATATTATGGCTGTAGAGCAGTAATTAAAAACAGTCTGAATGATATCATCTGATTAATTATACTAAATACTGATATTTCATTCTTCTAAATTTTAAGAAGAGCCAACTAAACGCAATGAAAAACTGGTGGAAATGGTAAACAGCATCATTTGTCCACAGAACGTGACCAAACCTTCACCGATGGACATTCATGATTTTAATTCAAAGTTTAAAGAACTTTATAAAGATGATTTCAAAAGTATTTCTGGTGTCAACATAATTCAGTTTGTCGACAAAAACCATCACGTGTTTGAAACATCTACGGATGATAGACAAAGAATGATGATTCAAATAAAAAATAAAAAGGTGCCAAGAAAGAAAAAAAATAAGAAGGAAAAACAAAAAAACATTGCTCAGTCTAGGAAAGCAGAGGATGTATCTGAAACTGACTATATAACTGCAGAATCTGATCAACTCGTTGAAGAAACATCAGATGACGATTCACTAGATGAACGGTCAGAAGAGGCTTTTTTGGAATCCATTAAAGATAGGCAAAATCTAACATTATGTGTTTCTGATAGCGATGATAATGATGCATCGCTTGGAGAATCACCTAGGACTAAATGGAAAGAAGTACGAAAACACAAAAACAGAACATCATATTCCGGCACCGCAAAGCAAGACCAGGATCAGGAAAAAACGCAACAGGAAATTCATGTCCAATATCAACGGTCATTATCCGAGGACGAACGGCAATACCTACTCAACAATCTTTTACAAAAGAAAGAATCTCACGATTTCATCTTCAAACACTCTGCAAGAGATTATATGAATCATCCGTACAAGTTGGCGATCGACCTAGTCAGTCTGTGGAACACAACGGCACGTACACTATCTTACATTGTTGTTCGTCTTGATCATAGTCTAGATTTAAATCTTTTGAAAGAATATCTGTCTTTGGAAAATTTCACAACGCTGCCTCACTATCAATATTTCGAAGTTAAGCATACAAACACCTATGGAATATTTGAACTACCGTCTAGTCGTGGATGTGGTCAACCAGCCATAACAAAATCTAGATTGAAACTAGTTGAAACTGCATTCGTGTGCTGGGAAAAGGATCAACTTTGGTATAGACAATCTGCTTCTCCAACTGCGCTATCTTTGTCTGATCCATTACTTGCAATGATATATCAGTGGTTTGCAGGGGATAATGGTTCCTCTTCAACTTCTTCAAAACCAACACCTGATAGAAAAATCAGAGAAGAAAATAAGAAGAGTACTAGTATTACCGATGAAGCTAGGAAAGGTTCGGATACACCATTGGATATGACAAAAAGTGCCTTAGAAATTTTTAGAAGTGTTATTAAAGAATTCCTAAAAGGGAAATATATTCTCTTAGCAGGAAACATGCCTAAAGGAATCAACAACTTGGAGGCAATATCTACAGTACCATGGATGTATGTATTCGACTTTGACCAGACTAGCAGAGATTCTGGACTTCTGAGCGTGAATGAAAATTTTATCAGAAAACGTAAATCACTCCATCTCACAAACTGGAGACAGCCACCAGCTGGTATTACAGAGAATGGGACATCTTGGACATTTTTGTGTGGTAGACGAGATAATCCTGAGAGCATATTACAAAACTGTAATGATGTTAGAAGCTGGTTTCAGAGGGTCAGAGCAAACATTGATCTACACATTGAACAAATTCAAAAATATATTGAAGATTACACAGTGCTTACAGTGCTGATGATTTGGCCTCTAGATGAGCAATTGGCACAACATATGCACAAATTTTTAACTCGATTGGATGATGGCTTGGACCCAAAGCCTAAGATCGTGTTATCAATTCCAGGCAAACCAACAACAGATATTGGTAACTCAATTCTCATGGTATTAAAAAATGAATTTGGGGAAAATTTGACAATTATTGATTGTGACGTGAAGCGTATATGTAGTTGTATCAGTGCTATTACCAAAAATCAGCAAATTGTGTCAAATATAAAATATTCCCTTCCGACTGCAGACGAATTCAGTGATCCCTGCATTGAAGACAGTGACGCAGCTTGGCTAAGAGAGGAGCTTGAAATCTTGTATCTCACGAATCCATACCCTAAATGCCAACTTGATGTCAATTCTCTTCAAGAAGAAGGAGATATATTTTTCCGTGGAGGTTCATTACGTTGGTTTGCATGGTATGAAGTTGGCGCTGGCCACTTTGATGCTCAACGCGATCTAATGTCCGCTATGATGAGGGACATAAGAGTGTACATTGACGAAAATCGATCAGCAGTTGTCACATTATATCATGCACCGGGATCTGGAGGATCAACATTGGCCCAGAGAATTTTATGGGAATTCCATACGGAGATCCCTTGTGCTCAAGCCAAACTACGATCCGCTTTGCCAGTAACATCATTAGTTGAACGTATTGAAATGATGTATGCAAAAACACACAAACCAGTTCTGTTATTGGTTGATGGAGATGACGAAGTAAAGGTCAAACAGTTGATAAGAACACTGAAACTTAACTCTCGTTGTTATATTATCATTCTCTATGTTAAACGATATCCATATCGAGCCAAGAGCAAAACACTGTTTTTACAGGGCTCTGTGTCAATTCAAGAGGCGAAGCGGTTGGCTCTCAAATTTAAGAACCAATGTAAAGAAGACGGAAAGAAGCAGGCACAATTAAGCAAGTTGTGTGAGGATGTCGAACGAGGAAAAGAACGTCTCGTGTATGAATTTGGACTTGCAACATATCTACATGAATATAAAGGGATTGAAAAATATGTTAAAGGATATTTGTGGCCATCTGGGAAAAACAATACCGATTGTCTTATTGGTAGAAAAATTCTTTGCTTTCTGTCTCTTGCTTATTATTATGGACAAATTGCTTTGCCACTACAGTTTTTCTGTGGTTTGATTTACAAAGCAACCAACTATCTCGTTGAAATGGAGGACTTGCCAGAGCCCGTTTCACAATTTGTTGTGTTTGACAAGAACGAAAGTAAAACAAACAATATACGGGTTTGTCACTACCTCGTTGCAAAAGAAATTTTAGAACAGGTTTTAGGCAATGGATCTGAGCAAAGATCTACAGAATTGAGTGTATCTGCTAGGCAAAAACTTAAAGACATATGCGAACAATTTATTGAGTATGCAAGCAGAAAAGGTATAAAATCAGGGAATATTGTGTATATTCTGACAAGGATATTTATCTTCCGTGACAACAAAGATATGGGCGAAAATGCTGAACAAACAAGGAAAAAACCAGTACTTTCAAGACTGGTTTTAGATATACATTCAAAAGGTCCACTGTACACAGAACGCTTACTGGTTCTCAAGAAATTGACAGAAGCTTTTCCAAATGATCCGAATTTTCACGCCCATCTAGGCCGTTTTTATGCATATTGTAGACCAAATGAAGATGATGAAGCTGAAAAATGTCTACAGAGAGCAACGGCAATATGTGAAAAACAGATCCGAAACAAACCCAAAGGAGAATTAGATGACAGACTGTTGCATTCTTTAATGCACGTGTATCACATTTATGGGACAATTTTGCAGAAAAGAATCGCTAGATACACTGGACAATCGCCGACAGATGAACCTGATATCAACACAAACGACGAGGATTTTGACGAGAGGTTGGATGAATTGATCCGAACAGCAGAGCTGTCTTGTGAGTATTTCAAGAAGTGTAGATTTTACACACCAGATGGTCATGAATCATGCCATGGCTTCGTTGGTGAAATAACTGTCCGACTTCAAATCTGTGACTTTATTGAAAGACATTTTAAGGAAGAGGAAGAATCATCAGGAATAAAGGCTTATTTGTCTTCTATGGAGGAGCAATATTGCACGGGAAGAAACTTCGTAAAGAGGAGCGTTTATTCTATAGATAACTTACTTATGGATTGTTTGAACTCATTAGAAGATGAAGATATTGATCATTCCGTGCAAAAAGTGATTTTCTGGTATAACCATCTTTTCAGCAAATATGCTGCGAATTTGGAAGAGCTTGCTGAAGGTGACGATGTACACGCATATAGGCTTCAAATTGCTGCTAAAAAACTGAAATATAGTTGCGGAGAAAGCAATCTGATAATGCTTGAAAAGATTTCCGAAAAGGAAGACATAACAATGATTGTTCAGTTATATGAGAACATTTTCAGAGAAAATGTGTCTGAAAGTAAATCGGCCTTAGATAGGGATTATAAAGAGTGGATTTTTGCTATCCGTCATCGGCTTTTTGATCCTGTCTATCAACTTGAATCTGTTTTACTTCATGTTAGGAAATGGCATGATGTTCTTCATTCTCCCATGTCAAAATTTTATTTGTTCATTCTCACAAGTCTTCTTGGTTTTGGCAAAGAAAACACCAATGGAAGTAGTGCATTTTTATCCGAAGCAAACTTATTAAAAAAGGACATGGAAAAGGTTAGCAAATTTGTTTTGAAACCCAAATATCCGAGAGAATGGCTTCGAAAATCAGGAGAAGGGATAAAGATTTTGGAATCTGGAACTAGATTTTTAGGATACGTTGCTTTCGATGACAGAAATTTGAAAGAAGATATATCCCAAACTCTCAGAATTTGTAAGGGTACAATATGCGCCCCTAACAACAGAAAGCTGTCTGGATATATATCCCTGGACCTCGGTAACAATGTCGTACCTGTGAGAGTTTTCTATATACCAAATAAGGCAAACTTAGCGAGCACTGCCCACGCTGAGAAGAGAGTTGAATTTATTCTCGGTTTTAGCTTAGATCATGGTTGGGATGCATTCAATGTTCGACTTCTTGAAAAATACCCATGTCCGAGACCGGGTTGTAACGCTTATGCAGAAGTGAGCAGTATGGATAATGAGGTGCTATGTCCTGGATGTCAAAATGTCATCCCGAGGACTGAATTCAATCACCAAATTGCATAGAAGACGGAAGGTCAGTTCGATTGATTGATCATAATTCAATGACTAGTCCCTTTTATGAATCCAGAGCTTTATGGAACTCTGTACATCCCGACTTCAGGATACATTTTGGTAGCTACGTGTACAGTGATTTGCTTTTTAATGTAAAATGAACCAAATCTGAATCTTAAGCTTAAGGTGCATTTCTACTTGTAAATATCAAAGTCTGATGATTCTCCTTGCAAATGTATAGCTTTATGGACCACACCACACTGCCATGACTTCAGGGTACATTGGGGTAATTAAAGACTGCTTTTTGTGAAAAAAAAAAAAATTACATAATTTTTCATAATTTGAAATCAAACTGTACACTGTAATCCTAGCGACCAACTGATAGAAATTTTGAATTGTACAATTTTGAATCTCATTTTTAGAAAAATTTGATGGTTTTCTAAATTTACTAATTAATATTATGCATGAATACATACATGTTCATTCGTGCGTGCTTGATTTTTTATGTCATGTGCTTGATATTTAATAACGTCCTGATATACAGAGCCTTAGCGTATTGTGCTACATGTGTACATGTACATGTATAGGACATGGAGCAAACCGTTGTTTCAATAATAGCACAGATCTATGCCTATATATTTAACATGCTTGGTATATATGTACATTGTATTTACTACACATGCATAATAATACATAGTATGTGTTACAGTATTTGTTAAACTCGGTCATACATTCTTTTTCTCCAGATGATTTTTATTCAACTAACAATCGTCTAACATTTCATGCATATCAAATACCCTTGTGATTGATACATGTACATGTACGTACAAGTATGTATGTACGTTTTCAATAAAATGTATCATATAATCGTTTACAGATTTTTTTTTATTTCTATACGCTGTATGGAATATGTCACTAATATTGATTTACTCAACGAGTAGTGAGATTTGAACCATGATGGGTGATGAAAGGCCAATTTTTGAAAACAAGTTATAGCAGTTTATAGCAGTTTGACAAAAACAAAAATAAATAATGTAGCAACGTTATAGGCCTATTTTGTTATTGCCTTAAACTAGGCATGCGCGGACCAAGAACATTCATTTTCGGTATATAATTTCACTATATGTAAAATTTTCAAGGGGAAGGGGGTAGGGCTCAAACCCCCTCTTTATCCGCTCATGATTACAATATAGGGTGAAAAAAGCACCTAGCTGTGGTTAACAGACTATATTAGAGAGAAAAGCATGTGATATTGTATCGCTATCATTATAGTAGCGTTAACAGGCACGTAGCATCGAGGGAAGGGGGGCGGGGGGGGCAGCCCCCCCCCCCCCCACTTTTTTGCGCAGAAAAGACTTTTCTCAAATTTACATACAAAAAATTGAATAAACATGGAGTTGCCCCCCTTCCACTTTTATGGGACCATGTAAGAAATTGAATTGGAAATAATCAGTGAAATTGAAAATAAAGGTATACTACTCCCCCCCCCCCCCCTTGGATACGGATTTTCAGAATTTTGGAAAGTTAATCTTGCTTGTCAAGATTTTTTGGATGCGTCCCCCCCCCCCCCCCCCACTTTCAAAACCGATGCTACGTGCCTGGTTAATACACGTTCCGCAATATATACATGATTTAGGATTTTCATCATTTTAGGAATTTCTTTTTGTTTTTTTGTTTTTTGTTTGTCAAGATTCTTTCGATATGTCTGCCCCAACCCCACTTTCAAAGCGATGCTACATGCCTGTATAGAGAGGCACTTAAAGAGAGGCACGTAGCGTTGTTTTTGAAGCTTATGCAAAAAAATCTCGAAAAAGAACGAAGAAAAAAAAAGGGCCAATTTCACAAAATAATGAAAATTCTAATCCGGGGGGAGGGGAGGGGGTAGCAAACATACCTTTTATACATGTAACCTCAGTTACAAAGTTCATTCACTTATTTTTTTCATGTGGTCACAAAGAAGTGCGGACCAGTCCCCCCCTCCCACCCCCCCCCCCGGATCCTATGTGCCTGCAATTAATCAAAGGGTAATTTCTATGGCTCTTTTGGATATCAAATTGTGCATATATAAAAACAACTGAATAACAACATTTGGCGGGGTTTTTTTTCACTTGATATATCATTATCACCTAAAAAAAAATGTGGACAATCAAAAAAAAAAAAAAAAAAATTAAAAATTGGTAGATCCAATTTAATGTTTGTTCAAATCAAAACATGCAAGCTAACACTAAACTGAACACATTACTTGGAAGAAAGTCAGTAAAATTTGAGTTTAACTATAGATCTTCAATTCAATTGAAAAATGATCGGGAACGGTTTTTTTTTATGATACCAAATTTCAATTATTATAAATAACAGTCTTGAAAACAAATTTATTTTATTTTTTTACTTAAAAAAACATTATAATTATATTTAATTAATTAGTAATAAATAAATCAAAAATGAATTCATAAATAAATTGTAACAAATACGTGGTTGTTAAAACGATATCGAGAGTTCCAGTTTTATTCATCTCCTTTTTTGTTCTATTTTAAATGATTTCATTTACACTGTTAATTTTAATTGTATGTCTAGATGTTTTCAACAAACAAATAAAATAAGTACGAGTTAACAAAAAATATTGACCAATCAAATTGCGACTGATCTACTTCCGGTGACAGGTAAACAACGTTCTCTATCGCTATTTTTGTCTCTGTATCATTTTCTGTTGCAATACAAATAAAGTAAAGAGTTGTCATATTTTAGTATGTACCGAAGCAACGTAAGTATCATCCCCAGGTTTCTCTGTTATTTGGCTGGTCTGTCATTCTAAATTTTATGGGTTTTTTCTTGTATGAAGTGAGTGCATGTGTTGGTTGAATGCTTTATCTTATCTCAGTTTCTATTTGTGACATTTTCGTTGGTCACATGTGAATTATTAAACCTGTTCCTTTGATATGTGTCCCTTACTTAAAACCAGTAATCAGTCATGTTCTCTCTCTTTTATTTTCATTTAAATCATTCTCTTACTGTCCAATACTAACATCCATTTTACAATACAAATCCAAATCGATGCATGTTATCAACTTTTCACCAACTTTTAAAGGAAATACTTCTTGTATTTTTAACATGTTCATTTCAAACTCATTGGTATCGAGAGTCACTAATCGCTGTAAATACTAAATAACAAAAACAAAGATAACATATTACATAAAACAACTGTTATAAACAAATAAGTTTGCAGTTTGTATTAATTCTGATAGAATCCAGACGCGCCGGGCCACCACATGGATAGCCACACGAGAGTAACGTACCGGAGGAACGCGGGGTTCCTGGAGAGAATCGGACAGAGTCTGATCGGTATTCTAGTGGGAATCGGACTTCTGATTGGGGCATCTGTTCTGTTGTTCTGGAATGAGGTTAGTTGAATATTAACAAATTAATATTGAAGCGTTTGTGCTTTTGTTGGAGATAGCCTTTGAATACTGTGTGTACCTGTATTCATACGTCTGCATGCTCTGTGTTTTTATATACCCCACAGTCTAAAATAAACTAGTATAGCAACAAGACATGCTCTATAATACTAAGCTGGCCATTGCTTTACAGATTAACTATTGTTTTGTTTGCATGTAAATATATCTATAATATCAAAGTGCCTTTTTTCTTTGTTTGCTTTGCATTTTTTTTGATTTTGTTTTATCATTTATTGTAAGTCAGTAGAGGAGATACATGTATGTGTTAGGTTTTGTTTTATGTATATCAAACAAATATTTTGCAAGTGTACAATTACTGCCAGACACAACATGATGAAGTTATAAACTTGTCTGTTGCAGGGACGAGCTGTAAAAACTGCTAAGTCTCTGGATGAGGGATTGAGTAAAGTTCTTGTTATGGATAATATCTTTGGGATTGATACAAACAATGTTGGATCACTGGTTTACCTAACGGGAGAGCTATCGACTGGCAAGGTAAGATTTAATCAGCTAACTTGTCCACAATGTAATAGGATGGGAGAAATAATAAGGAACCAGACGGGGGATTTGAACCTGGACCCCTGGGTTATTTAGTCAGATGCTCTACCTACTGGTGCCGGAAATTGAACAGGCCTGAACGACTGATAAGGAGCACATATCGCAATGGATCAGTTGCAGGTTAACACACCTGTTGCATTGTAGCAAACTTCCTGATCACACCATATCATTGTCTACCTATCTGTATGGAATAGAATGTACTCTATACTTCTCTCAGTAATCAAGAAAATGATTATTAAAAAGTAAATCAGGTGTTTTTTTTTCTTAATTTGTGTTCGTCCTTTTTGTGATTTAAATATTTTTTAAGACATGTATTATTTGACAAAATGTATCCAGATGTCCATAGAAATAGTTCAAAGTAGATCATTGTTGGAAAAAGGAAACCGTATGGATACAGTATGGTGTCATTTTGAAAAAAAAAAAGGTACTAATCTGAATATTTAGACTGTAAATTTTAGAAACCATTGGTAGATGATCTACATCATGTGACTGTGAATGCTGTCAAACTCCAGAGGACCGTGGAAATGTACCAGTGGGTGGAAACAGAAACTAAAAGGTGAGAGGTCATCCAATCATGAAAGGGTGAAGGTCATTTAATTAAAGATGAGAGGGTGAAGGCATAAAAAAGGTAAGGCTTAAGGTCATCTAATTATCAAAGGGAATATTTTTAATAAACAATTTTTGAATGTTATCAAAAGAAATAATGAAATATATTCATCTGCTTAGAGGGAAAGCTCACCATTCATAGGGAGTAAAATATCAAAGGAAGTATGATGGCGGAGTGAAGATTAATTTCTTACCAATTTTGTTCAGAAAACTAGAATTTGCTATGTTATATATCTAAGATGCCTTTCAACCATTGCGAAAAATATGTACTTTTAGTTAAATAATATCTGAGTACCGTATTTTTCGGGGCATAGGCCGGTATTTTTTTCCTCCGATGAGCGAGCCCCGGCCTATCCCCCGGGATCGGCTATTCTTAGACTCAAAGTTAAAAAAATTTAACAGTAAAATATAAAATCCACTGTTTTTATCCGTTGTACTGTTGTAGCAATTTATTATGAGGGTCGTTTTTTTTTCATCCGTTTGAACTATTGTTCGATAGTTGTCCCGTTGATAATTTTTGTAATGACATCGTGAGTAATAAAATGTACAGTACTGTACAAGATATTTCTTTACAATCCCAATCAAAAGAATTTTTTTCCCACGTTCGTGTATGAACACTGGAAACTATTATTGCGTCGTAAAAAAGAAAACGAAACCGGGTAGAATGTAATATGACGGAATTTTGGTGAATTCTTCATGTCTGCGTTCGTAGGAATCTCTGGTCTTGGGTGTAGAATAAATCAAATGCTATGTGTTTTTAGCTCACCTGAGCCAAAGGCTCAAGTGAGCTTTTCTGATCACAATTTGTCCGTTGTCTGTCGTTGTCGTCGTTGTCGTTGTCGTTGTTGTCGTTGTTAACTTTTCACATTTTCATCTTCTTCTCAAGAACCACTGGACAGATTTCAACCAAATTTGGCACAAAGCACCACTAGGTGAAGGGGATTCAAGTTTGTTCAAATGAAGTGCCACGCCCTTTTTAAAGGGGAGATAATTGAGAATTATTAAAAATTTGTTGGTATTTTTCAAAAATCTTCTTCTCAAAAACTATTAAGCCGGAAAAGCTTAAACTTGTGTGGAGGCATCCTCAGGTAGTGTAGATTCACGTTTGTTCAAATCATGGTCCCCGGGGGTAGGGAGGGGCCACAAGAGGGGGATCAAGTTTTACATTGGAATATATAGAGAAAATCTTTAAAAATCTTCTTCTCAAAAACTATCAGGCCAGAAAAGCTCAAATTAAAATGGGAGCATCCTCAGGTAGTGTAGATTCAAGTTTGTTCAAATCATGGTTCCCGGGGGTAGGGTGGGGCCACAATAGGGGGATCAAGTTGTATATAGGAATATATGGAGAAAATATTTAAAAATCTTATTCTCAAAAACTATTAGGCCAAAAAAGGTCAAATTTAAATGGAAGCATCCTCAGGTAGTGTAGATTCAAAATTGTTCAAATCATGGTCCCCGGGGGTAGGGTGGGGCCACAATTGGGGGATCAAGTTTAACATAGGAATATATAAAGAAAATCTTTAAGAATCTTCTTCTCAAAAACTATCAGGCCAGAAAGCTCAAATTAAATTGGAAGCATGCTCAGGAAATGTAGATTTAAGTTTGTTCAAATCATGGTCCGCGGGGGTAGGATGGGGCCACAATTGGGGGATCAAGTTTTACATAGGAATATATAGAGAAAATATTTAAAAATCTTATTCTCAAAAACTACTAGGCCAGGAAAGCTCAACTTTGAGTGGAAGAATCCGCAGGTAGTGTAGATTCAAGTTTGTTTAAATCATGTTCCCCGGGGGTAGGGTGGGGCCACAATAGGGAGATCATGTTTAACATAGGAATATATAAAGAAAATCTTTAAGAATCTTCTTCTCAAAAACTATCAGGCCAGAAAAGCTCAAATTAAATTGGAAGCATGCTCAGGAAATGTAGATTTAAGTTTGTTCAAATCATGGTCCCCGGGGGTAGGATGGGGCCACAATTGGGGGATCAAGCTTTACATAGGAATATATAGAGAAAATATTTAAAAATCTTATTCTCAAAAACTACTAGGCCAGGAAAGCTCAACTTTGAGTGGAAGAATCCGCAGGTAGTGTAGATTCAAGTTTGTTTAAATCATGGTCCCCGGGGGTAGGGTAGAAAATCTTTAAAAATCCTCTTCTCAAAAACTATTTGGCCAGAAAAGCTCAAATTAAAATGGAAGCATCCTCAGGTAGTGTAGATTTAAGTCTATTCAAATCATGATCCCCAGGGGTAGGGTGGGGCCACAATTGGGGGATCAAGTTTTACATAGGAATATATATAGAGAAAATCTTTAATAATCTTATTCTCAAAATCTATTAGGCCAGCTAACTCAAATTAAAATGGAAGCATCCTCAGGTAGTGTAGATTCACGTTTCTTCAAATCATAGTCCCCGGGGGTAGGGTGGGGCCACAATTTGGGGATCAATTTTTACATAAGAGTATATAGAGAAAATCTTTTAAAAAATTTCTTTTAATAACTATTTGGCCAAGAAATCTCAAATTGGCATGTAACTATCCTCAGATAATGTAGATTCAAGTTTGTTCAAATCATGGTCCCTGGGGGTAGGGCGGGGCCACAATGGTGGATACCTTTTTATACATAGAGAAAATCTTTAAAAGTCTTCTTCTCAAAAGTATTAGGCCAGGAAATTTGAGTGGAGGCATCCCTAGATCATATAGATTCAAGTTTGTTTAAATAATAGTCCAGGGGTAGGGTGAGGCCACAATGGGGGATGAAATTTTACTTAGTAATATATAGAGAAATTCTTTCAAAATCTTCTTTTTAAAGACTATTTTGCCAGAAAAGCTTAAACTTGTTTAGAGGCATCCTCGGGTAGTGTAAATTCAAGTTTGCAAAATCACTAGTGGTAGGGCGGGACCGTGATGGCGGTTTGAATTTTTACATAGGAATATATAGAGAAAATCTTTAAAAATATTCTGGGAAAGTTTTTTGGTCCAAAACTCAGTACTTAGTGTGAAAGCACAGGTTATGAGATTAAAGGTAGATTTAAGTTTGATGAAACCATGATTCCCTAGAGAATAGTGGGGCCATGAAGAGGGGGGGGGGGTATATAGGAATAAAAAAAATATTAGAGGTACAACAACAAAAGGGGCTTGGTATTTACCAAAAAATAAGAGGTGGATAAAAATTGGCAGATTTTCAATTTTTTTTTAGCAAGATCTACTGTACTCAGTTGTCAAGATATTTTGATACTGTAATGCTAATTTGATCAGAATTAAGGCAATTGTTGCTCAGGTGAGCAATGTGGCCCCTGGGCCTCTTGTTACAATTAATTTTCTGTTAGATGAAATAACGGTATTCTGGTGTCGTGTGTATATACAAAGGTGTGAAACCCATGACTAAAACCCAGCCTGGGGGCACGTAGTGTACACCGTTACACTTCATTGCATTAACTGTGTTTTTAACATTACAACTTCTCTGCATAACGGCAAGTCACTATTTAATTAATTAATGGAAAGAACACAAATTAAATATTTTATGTTTGGTATTTCGTTTTCTCATTCATAGCGATTACGGGGGATAACTCTATTTGGATATGAAACCACGTGTTGAGCTAATGGACGCCATACCCCGTATTTACAAGTAGCTTTCAAAGTATAACTTGATTAAATGAGATTTAGCAATAAGGTATTAATAAAATATAAAAGGTTTGGTAAAATATTATACTTAGTTCTACCAGACAGAACCACGGAGGTTGGTGTTGCAATTAAATTTACATTATGTAAATTTACGATACACAACGATACAACGACGAATACGGAAGAGACCAAACAGCTACAAAACACAGATTAATTTTTAAAAATTGCTTGAAATATATATGTTAAGCAAATTTAATAACTTTAATTACTCTTTTGACTTTCTACATCGATATTCTGAAAGTATATACTTAATACGGTGACTTTTTTAATCAGCGGTCATACTTTCATTATAGTAATCATCGATTGAAAATCGGCTTATCCCACAATTAGGCTAGTCTAAGGATTTTTCTTGAATTTTGTCTAAAAATTAGCAATTCGGCCTATGCCCCACATCGGCATATGCCCCGAAAAATACGGTACATTGTATGAAATTAATGGAACTCTTTTACAAGATTCAAATCAATCTAACAAGTCAAAGTTGCACTAAAAATTCATTAACCTCTGTGTTTTATTTGATGTAGAGAATACAACGAGGGTGGACAAACCAGAACAGAGACCACGTACTCCTATGGTAAGTCCTGTATCTGGAGTAACATACCTATGTACAAACCACTCCTACGGTAATTTAGTCCTTTGTGTTTATTACACACTCATATACATCCTACTCCAACAGTAAGTTCTATGATACCCTTTGCAACTCATGAATAGATAGCCATATTTTTGTGTATCATCTTTTTAACCAATTTACTCCCACAGATGGTCTTATATCCTGTGTAACACACTTAAGGCCACATAAAATTAATTCTCTGGTTCTCAGGCCAAATTTTCCAAAATTAGATGAGGGAGGGAGGCTTTTTTTTTTCTTTTTTATTGGTAAAAAAACAGATGAGGGAGGCTTTTTTTTTATTTTGGAAAGAAATTAACTACCTAAAATTTAAAAAACAAGATTTTCTTTATTCAATCTGCTGTTCTATTGTTTAATAAGGATATCTTTTAAATATACAGTCCAACTTTCAAAGTACAACAATGATATTTAATATTTAAGTCAAACAAAAAAACATCTATTCTTTTATAAATGAACTGTTTGTTTTCATTTTTTTTCTGCTTCTTTGCCTTGGAGCTTTGAACATTCTTCCGTTTTAACAGGGGCTGTCGTTGTGAAACAACACAATCATGACACATCGGGTACTGTCCTTCTTCTGTATCTGTGTCTTGTGTCCAACAGTGATAGCATATTGGGGGGAATACACCAGAGCTGTACATGTAGTAGGGGGTCTCAATTGGAGATGCACAGGTCAAATTTGATCTCATATAAACGTTCTACAAGAGAGCGCATATTGAGGGTGCTTTCACAGGATTATCAGGTTTTAATTCCTAAATTCAGATCCACATAAAAACTAATAAAGTCCAATGATTTTGGTAAGCAAGGCACTTTCTTGGGCACCAAGTTTAGTAGCACTATATAACTTATAAGACTCTGGGTTTCTGGCAATCTATGCAGGTTCCCATTTGTTTCACTGTTTTGGCAGTCTGAGCAAATAGACTAAATGGAATTCCATGTCTGCTTGCAATTGATTGTGCTAGTTTATATGATAAAGAAGGACAGTGTTCCTCTGTAGTATTGGTTCAAAAAACCTCACTGAATTCTTTGTATTGTCCTTCTTCTCCTTTAATATTATAAATGACAGGCATTTAAAAATAAAGAAAAATACCAATCCACTTTACAAAACGTAAAATGACATAAATGATGTTTACTCTAAAATACCTTGCACTGGATCAGGAAATTTGTATAACTGGCTATAGATATCATTATGCAATCTTGGGTGTCCGACAGTTACTAGGACCACATTTCTTCACAGTTAAGAACTTAAGAAGTAAGTCCTGAATACACAGCAGTTATCAATAAACCCCGCAAGTTTATAATGGTTAAAATCGCGGCGTCCAAACTGTTCTTGTACTTGCAAACTGACAAAGAAACCGAGGCACCAAGTAATATTTCTGGGGAGGTCCAACTTTCACAATCGAATTTCATCGATTTCACTCCCTCGTACAGGTCTAACAAAAAACATCCATCGGAAAAACTCTCAATTATAGTCCACGGTAGAATTAAAAGGGTTCCATGGCAGATACAAATCGAAACAGCAGACATTTTGATTCGTTTTAAGTCCAAAATATCCATCGACCCCATATTTACTAGTATCGTCTATATTATCGGGAGGTTTGGATCATAAAGTTTTAACTCACGAAAATATGCGACTTAATGATTAAGACTACACCGGAAGCTGCATATTAGAAACGAAAGTAAAACTATATACAAACCGAAAGCAGAAACTTTTTTTTCCCGGATAGGTCTCCGCATTATCAACTTTTTATTTTATTTGCAATGCGGCACCCTAAAAAAGGATGGGCGCGGGCCTGAGAACCATAATTTCAATTTTATTTAGCCTAAATACAATCTTCTTACAAAAAGTCTTATATCCTGTGTAATACACTTACATTTAACCTACTCCTCAGAAAGTCATATATTCTGTATATCACACATACAGCCTACTCCATCAGCAAGTCCAGTTACCCATGTAACACACATACAAACAACATACTCCTCAGGAAGTTGTATATCCTGTATAACACAAATACAACGTACTCCTACAGAAGTCTTATCCTGTGTTACACAAATACAACCTACTCCTACAGAAAGTCGTATATCCTGTGTAACACACACATACAATTTACTCCTACAAAAAGTTGTATTTTCTGTGTAACACAAATACAACCTACTCCTACAGAAAGTCTTATATCCTGTGTAACACACACATTCTACTCCTACAGGAAGTTTGATGTCCTGTGTAACACACACATACAACTTACTCCTACAACAAGTTTTATATCCTGTGTAAGACACAAATACAACCTACTCTTACAAAAAGTCATATATCCTGTAAAACACACATACATACAACCTACTCCTTAGAAAGTGTTACTGTAGAGTTAACTTAAATCCACAATTCAACCATTTTGCATCCAATTGTTGGAATACAAATTTGCAAAAAAAACCCCAGCAATTTTTACATAGATTCATTAAGTTTACATCTTGGTGAAAAATGAAAGTGAATTTTTTAAATCAGCTCACTGTCCTTCTAGCATTTAATTAGAAATCTACAGTTTATTCTGTGTAACACACCAATAACAACCTACTCCTACAGTTAGTCCTATGTTTTCACTAACACACCAACATACAACGTCCTACTTCTAAAGTCAGTCCTAAGTTCTGTGTAACACATTAAGGCACAACTTACTCCTGCAAAAAATATTCTGTGTAACACACCAATATACAACCTTGTCCCGCGATAATTTTTATTTTTGGGGTAATCCACCAATTACCTTCTCTTATGGTGTAGATTGTACATGATAGTGTTTTGGTTTTCTCTGCAGATTTGGAGTGGAGGTCAAATGTCATCAACAGTGACTCCTTTGACAACCCTGTTGGTCACAAAAATCCAAGGTAGGTCCTCACAGGTGAACATAGGAGTCCAGTTGTTGTTTTTGTCTAATGCTCATAAGTATTCAACAGGATTTTCAAATACTGTAGATTCTTTATTTAACATGAGTAATTAATATCTGCGTAAAATTGCGAGAAGCATTTTGAAATTTCACTGTTATTTTCGAAGAGTTAAGAATCATAAGAAATAAAAATAAAAGTTCCGTGCTCACGATTTTATATATACGCTAATTGATCCAAAACATGCGGGACAGTGGAATTAAGTACTCTTATATAAGGCTTAATGGGATGCAAGTTTATAGCTACTGTTATAACATTGCAATATTAAGTAACAACTTTATGTGATATTCAGGGAATGGACTGTATTTTAGGGTGTTTCCCGTGGAGTCAAAGTCCCAGGTAGCCAAACCTGTCCATGTGGGAATCTACCACCTGTCTGATGGTCAGTGACCCCCCCTTTTTTTTTAACCTAAAGGTACCAGGAATTGGTGAAACATACTTGCTGGGAGAAGCCGTTAGTGTTATACCTTAATAAAGGATAAAATTGAATTCATTTTTTCACCAATTACCATGTTAGCTTACAGTTATGAATAGACATGAAATTATTAAATTCTAAAATGCTTCAAAATATACCAGTACCCACATCATTTTAAATAGTTAATTTTTGTTTACTGTCTTTTTTGAGGTTAATTGGTTTTTAAGAAAACAACATTTTCTTATAGCAGCTGTAGTATTTGTATAAGTCTTGAATTATTTCTCGTTTGCCTTCTTTACAGGTCTCATCGACCAGATAAACGAGTTTCATCCGATTCCGTCAGACCTACTTCCTGTTCCACATGGCGGCTACTCACTACACAATGGAATGTACTACATGTCCCAGAATCCCAACTCACCTCAGGTACATAGTTACCATGGTAATTGTTAGTCTGCAATTTCATCGCTAGACTCTGACTCTGTATCAGAGATTTGAGATGAAAACATAGATTTTAATATTAATAAGAATAATTTTACCAGTGTTTTTCAATTGAGATTATTCTTTGAGATTAGGCAATTAATTAAAAAAAATTAGCATAAGAAATTCTTTAAAATTGTCATGTACGGCATAATTGCTTGTTTATAGCAACTTCAAAAAGACATTTTAAAATAATTTCTGAATTCTCCATTAACTAAGAGTCGTCCGAGTCTGAAAACCTTGATAAAAATAAAGGTCTAATTTCCTCTCACATACATAACTGTTTATAATTTAGATACAGGTACAGACATTAGGTTTTCTTGAAGGATTAAGATGTCACCTAACATGTGTCCCGACTCCACTGTCACAAAAATTTTCAAGTCACTCAACTCATTTCTCAACTCAAATCCTTTAATTTAAAAGAAAAGTGCATAAATTTGAGGTCAAATCTAAGACTTGAGGCTGGGAATCGATTGATTTGAGGAAAGTTGGTGACAACCGGGCCTGTCTTCAGTGATAATAATACAGTGATAATGATATTGTTGTTAATGATGATGATGATAAAGATGATAATGATGATGATGATGATGATGATGATGATGTTTCAGGCTGGAGACATCAGAGTCAGCTACACATATGCTGGTCTGAGTGGGGAATCAGTGCTAGGGAAACCTGAGGTGGTAAGTAAAAGATCTGTAAAGTGAATACATAATCTGTTATATGACAATGTTGGCTCTCTCTCTCACTGCAGTGTAGTCACGTGTAGTCACGAGCTTACTCTTGTAGCTTGATGCTGCTGAACTGTATATTTCCTCACCCATTTGTAAGGTTTTATTGATGGGGGGGTTAATAAAAGGTTGCCTTTGACTTAAAAAAGATGTTAACGATCCTATCTCAAGGTCATTTTAAGGCTATGACACAAATATTTTATCAAACTAGTTATAAAGATACAAAAAAAAGATCATATTTTTGAGACAGAGGTTGCCCAAATATTGAGGGTGGATGCCATTTTACGAAAGTAAACTCAAACTTTTGATTCAGCGAACTCCTGTTCAGTCTTAATTTATAATTTATTAGCTTGGAGCTTCATGAATAAGGGTGTTGTTTTACTATTGAATCAAAATGAAATGTTGTGAAGCATTTAAAATACCCAATTGCAAATGGTATATTTTATAGTTTTTGTGCTAAATGTTCAATTTTGACGAATCATTTGAATTCATATTCCAAAAAATACACCAGTCAGTTTGAGAATAACATTCATGAGGGTATGTCTCACTGTTTTACGTAGATTGTTTTACTTTTAAATAAAGATATGATGGCACACCGAGTGCAAAAACCTACAAGTATTCTACTTGTTCAGTTAGTCTAACATGAGTAGCATTATTTCAGTACAATGTATTGTGTTTATGTAAACATGTCTTTCAACTTGCTTAATTCAGATCCTGTGTCATTTATGTATGTACTGGTACATATTGTACATGTATCTTAACTGTCTTAAAAGATATTATATGTCATAAATTTACCAGTTTAATGTACATGTATATGTGTAGCTGCATTTCAATATTGTAGCTATATTAACTTTACTTGTGCTTCTTCGTAATAATATTGTATGTACTACATGTTAATAAGTGTAGCTTTATTACATTATTGTATGTACGTGTACAGTATATAAGTGTATAGCTTTATTATAATATTGTACATCTGTGTACATGTAAACTTGTGTAGCTTTCTCTGTACCACTTGTTTTGTGGGCAGGTGTGGTCCTACAGCTGTACACAGTATGTTGTTTATTGTGTTGAGGTTTGAGTGTGTGTTTTAGACAGAAGTTACGTCTGATGTGGTAAGATGTTTCAGATAACCAGCTTGTTTGTTGAGATATGTAAAACACATTTCATAGTATTCCCCCATGTAAAAAAAAAAAGTAACCATTTGCCATACACTTATCTTTCTGGTACATTAATTGGCAGAAGTCTGGGGGTAGGTCCGTTAAGTAATTAGTTCACCTCTAAAATCTCTCTTTAAGGACTGAAGTGTCTTCGGTAAGGACCTTAGCAATAGAGGTTCCAAATAAACTTAATATATAGAGACCCCTCACTGCTAAGTGTCTTTGTCAGGCAAAACAAAGGTCTTAGTATACAGCTATCCAATGATTCCTGTAACTATTACATGTAACACATTACAAAATATTTTCCCAAAGGAAATGTAACAACAATTAAAGAAAACAAAAGAGTAATAGAGAATCTCTGAAATGTGTCCTTATGAATGCCACCTCCCCTATTTACCCAAACTCTAGCTTATTCACACCTGTAATGTGCATGATGAGGGCATGTGATGGTTGAAGCTTTTAAATTTGTTTTTCAGAAATCTTTTAGAAGATAATCTTTAGGTCTTTGTTATCACATATTTGTAACTTGAACATAATTTTATTGGTTTTTATTTTACTTCAGATTCTTATTAAAGCTAAGGACAAAAACACAATATACTTTAATTTTTAGAAATACGTTAATGTCATTTACAAGACAGTTTTGCACTATTCATGATCAGATTTTTCTTGATAGTTCTAAAAGATTTTCAAGGAGTAACACTATGTAAATATTAAGGTTTTTTATTAGACATAACACTTTGATCATTAGCTTATTGATAACCATCACAGTTTGTCCTATTCTCAATAACACAGTGTTAACATGTCAGAAATTGATTGATAGAAATTAAAAGTGCATGTATTCTTTGAAGAAATATATAAGCATTGACATGATGTTTTTATGTACAGGTGAGCGTCATAGGTAAGCTGTCAGGTAACACCATCGTGAGTTACGAGTCGGATCATGGATACCACCTGTTGTTTCTGTACATGGGGAGACACTCACCAGAGGTAAGTGGTCTAGGTGTACAAAATACAACTGTGATCTATAGTATAAACTGCAGTCAGTGTATAGAATACAACAGTGATATAGAGTAAATAGCAGTCAATGTATAGAATACAACAGTGATCTATAGTTAAAAACAGTCAATGTATAGAATACAACAGTGATATAGAGTAAATAGCAGTCAATGTATAGAATACAACAGTGATCTATAGTTAAAAACAGTCAATGTATAGAATACAACAGTGATATAGAGTATACATCAGTCAATGTATAAAATACAACAGTGATATATAGTAAACTGCAGTCAGTGTATAAAATACAACTGTTGATATATAAAATACAACAGTTAATGAATGAAAATTACAACAGCTATTTAAAAACAAAAACAATCCTTAAATCAATGTACCACTACTGTACAAAGAACACTACCATAACTATTTTATAGAATTAAAAAAACCCACTTAATAATAGAAATTGACTGTAAAATTATCTCTCTTCAAACAAAACTATGTCTGAAAAAATTAGAGTTTGGCAAAACCATAATAAAGAAAAAGACACTGTGTGATAATGACATGATACATAGTACATGTATTACAATTATTATCATTCAAAATACCAGATTCATGAAAAAACATTGCGTTGGAATATATGGTATTAAAAAATATTACAGTTATATAAAAAAAATCGTTAGTTACTATTTAAACATGTTACATATCAATCATCACAGTCATATACCATATGAATATTAAACTTTGATATAACAGTTACATAGTTATAAAAAATACACACTAATTATGTATAGACAATAAATTGTGTTACTTATAAAAAATGACACCTACTTATAATCATCAATTCAATTTTAAGAAAAAAAAACAATGGAAAATTCAAGAGCTATAAACTATAGATCACATAGACATTTTCACAAATGTTTTGGTAATTTTTGTATGTTTTTTGTTTCTAATTTGGTTTCCGGAACACATGTAAACTCCTGTTCAGGACTGAAGTCTTTAGAAATGCAATCATGTTTTCACTAATCAAAACAAGAAATAAAACAATTTTAATATTAAACTGTCATTACAAACATATGAGAATATGAGGCTAACATTAGTTTTTAAGCTGTAAACTTTTGTGAATTCTTTCTTGCTGTAGGCGATGTTTGCTAAAGAGCAACAGAAGAACACGATGATCTCGTGGGCCGTGAGACTTGGGGGATGGCTGCTGATGTTTATAGGATTTGGCTGTTTAACAAGCATCATCAGGACCCTGGGTAAGGAGAACTGTGTTCTGTACAATAAGAACAATATGTTGTTGGTTTAGGATAAAAATACTGTTATAGGTCAAGCAATAACTTATTTCCAAGAGCAATTGATAGCTTGGCAGTTATAGTGTAGGGTTAAAGTATAAAAAACTCCCATAGATACCGGGTAAGCAATAACTTAACAGTTTGAAATTTTGGACTCTTTATACCTTGATGATCATGACATCACAATATTTGATTTCTAAATTTCAAGCAATGATTAATTTAAAGTTGGCCGTCAAGACTCTATAAAGGTCTATTCTAAGTCAACTCATAACCAACAGTTTAAATAGTGATCAATGTTGTGTCAGAGGTGTAAACATGTTGCATTTATGTGAAGAAATGTACATGTACGCAATGTTTACCTGTAAATATTGAAAAACATCTGTGAGCTACAAAGAATAATTATTTATGTTTAAGAATATGTGGTGATTATGCCATGTATTCCTGTAAATGTATTATATTTGGCGTGTATGATATTTGGCGGAAATAAGTTTTTGAACAAGTTGACGGGGATTTGAATTGGCGTATTTCTGAATGTGACCATTCTTATACATTCATGCATGGCATTTAGCGATGACTTGATTTAGCGAAAGCCGCATTCCGCCAAAAACGCTAAATAGAATACACAGCCTAATGTAGTACGTTTACAGTAATAATGAGACCTCTGGCTTTATTTTTTGTTATCTTAAAAACCAATATGCAAATGACATCAAATTGACGGTGAGTTAACAATAGTAGGAGTAAATACGTTTACTGGACTCACTTTCTTCCTTACAGTTGATTGGCTACCTATTGTGCGTGAACTGGTAGCCATTGGTGTCAACATGATGAACCTTGCCCTCTCCATAAGCCTCTCTCTAACAGTGATTGCCATTGGATGGATCGCTTATCGTCCCTTGATGGGAATCGCCATTTTAGCCATGGCGGCAACACCTTTCTTTATGGCAAAATATAGATCTAGAGGGGCACACGGACATAGGTCTTATGAGTAGTTAAAATTAGTTTCTCTAGATTATTTTTTTACCCACCTTAAATGTCTTTCATGTTGTTCTTGGGTAGTTATATAATTTGAGCTCTGTCTCCTGTATAATTTGGAGACAATTCTCTGTTTTACAATTTCCACGTGGTATGATAGATTAGCAGAATTGATTTAGTAAACGATTTACAATTTTGTAGCTTTTGTGTTATTGTTTCTGTCTTCCATTATAACTACACAACGACTCTTCTGTATGTTTTTATGTTAATGCAATACCAATCAACCCTATGGAAAGAAAAAGTCATGTACATGCGTTACAAAACAGTCATATCTAAATTAAAGTTCATTTTAATGCAACATCAATCGACCCTATCTAAAGGAAAGTTCGTTTTAGATAATAACACTTTCAAGAAAGAATTTATGATTCTGTACTTTATGTTCTGCGATGACAATTCCATTACGTATAGTTGAATCCTTCTTACAAAATACTAAATTTGTGTAGATTTGTTAAAGTAAAATAAATATAGAAAGCAACATATTGTGGAAAAAAAATTCGTGGGAAAACATTATGCCTGTTATATTTACAAACTGTTCAGAATTCTTACAGATATTTATTTGTGTTTCAAAATACCATGCATAACCATGTTGTTCATTAGAATATATTTTCTTTTGTTTGTATATTTACATAAGTAATTAGTTTCCTTCTTTAAGATGTTGTTTATTTTATTTCAATTAAATTAATTGAAAAAAGCAATTATCTATATTGTGTTTTTACTTATTTCTATTTTTTCAAAGAAACCACATCGCAGAAGTGACTATATTTTTTGCGTTTTTAGATTAAAGACATATTGGTTTAAATATTTATATTTACATTCTACTGTGTTTTTCAATTAAATTCCGTGATGTTTAAATGCCTCTAAATGCAACACCTTTTTCATTGCGTATGAATTTACGAGTAATTTACATAAGTAGTTCTCAAACAGTGATTTCTATGTTATCGGTTAAAAGATGCATTTCATGAATGTTGTCAACACACCATGTTTTTTTAATTATTCAACAAAAAAAGTTGACTTTATTGTTAAAAAACAACATTTCAAGAGTTATTTATCATGGATTATATTTTCATGCTCGTCGATCTCATCTCAACAGACTATGTGAAAACCAGTTTATACCGGTTTTACAAAACAGCTGTTCTTGCTGTTACTTATTCACTCCCTCCGTGATCTGCACTTTATATCGATTTATTTAAGTTAACAATTGATTTCTACAGTAAGGGAATGTAAATATAAGCATTAAATGATTTATTTTTGACGTCGTCGTGTCAATAACTGCCGTCAGGTGAGCAGACAAATTATCATAACGCGCTAACGCGCGTTATGATAATTTGTCTGCTCACCTGACGGCAGTTATTGACACGACGACGTCAAAAATAAATCATTTAATGCTATAAAAAAGCCCTATTTTTGTACTAAAATGTATTTAAAATCCCCGTAAACCGTTTATTTGACTGTCTCGGTGTATGACAAAGGTTAGGCAATTTATGACATTTGTATAAAGTAAGTTATTTTTTCAACACGTGATATTTTAATATGCATACGTACAGGGAATTTATCTATGACTGTGAAAAAAAATGAGAATAGTGTACTTCGCAGCTTAACATTCAGTCTGGTTTTGAAAATGCAGATCCAAGGCTGTCAAAATTGGTTATCTAAAAGGTGTCTAAAGGAGGGATGCATATTTCTTCATTAAAAACTCGAGGAAATACCGGTTTATATGTAAATGAATAAATTCAACATCGTCCGGGCAACAGGCATAATGGTATCGTGACCCCTGGGTTAGTTTTGAGACATTAGATGTGCGTCTTACATCTTAATACAGTGCAGGTTCACGATCGTGCAAACTTTTATTAGGGTCATGTCTTTCATAGAAATATAGGAAGATATTTTTAAATGGTGAAATGTTAAACTAATATAACAATAGATGTATGCATATCCAATCTAACCAACGATCACTTTCGAATCAACCGTCTTAAAAAAAAATAGCAGAATCACTTTTTACTTGTTTACTTTTTTATTACTCTATAGAGACTAAAAAAACCCCAAAGTGTTATTAATCGCGTTTACATAAAACAAAAAAGTTAGAATATTTGATAAAAAAATGTTATGCAAAGAGTATGGTGTTATGATGTCATAAAGAGCTTTAATCGAAAGTGCATGGCGCATTTAATTATACATTTCAGTATACCCTGTCAGAATATAATGTTAAATGTTGATTATATATATTTTCGAATGTTTTTTTTCCAATGTACATGTAGTTGCACCAAAGGCTTCTTAATTCAGGTTTTGTTTGTAAGCCCGTTATTTTTAACATGAATTGTACTCTTATAAACTGCTTTGAAGATTGCGTTACCATATATGACTTGAACAAAGACTGATCAATCCGCGTTACGAACATTGTAACTTCATATAGTACTTTACTATAATTATGAAGACAAAACTTTTTTATTTTTTCAACTGAATAGTTGCACACTGAGTCATATTAAATAAAATCGATAAAGATGAATTTTTAAACTTTAATGAACCAGTTTACATATTTATTCATTAGTCATTTTGCTTTATGTACATAGAATTTAACTCTTATGAATTAGGTAACTATCGAACTTATTTCTATGATTTACGCAACTAAACAATTTTGGGGGATATAGTACGAAAATTTAGTAAATACATGTATGCACAAGTTGTATACAATAATTTGGTATGATGTAGACTGTATAAACAAAATCCCATTGGGAACACTACATACAGAATTTAATTTTCTTCACTTTACCATTTTTTTCAGCGACAAAGAGATTGTCCCTGCTGTCTACACATATACCATGTGGAAAATGTATAATGCAGCTGCTTATGAAGCCAACGAACTGTCCGTTCTGATCTAAAATGTGGATGCCGTTATTTACCATGCCCGCAGCAAGGATCCGGCTCTGGCTGTCTGTTGTGATGCCGACTGGTCGAATTGCTCCCCTGCTAATAGATTGTTTACCATTATATGTAAAACGGAATTGTCCAGCATGATCGACCACTACTACTGCTCTTCCCCAGAAATCGGCTACACATGCCCTTGTTTTTGTTTTCACTAATGGCCTTTAGACCACCACGTGAGTAGAGGGGTTGACCTTTCTCGTTGAATTGAATTACCTGCTTTTCTACAGAGCCTGAGTAACGCACAACTTTTGTTTGTACATTCCCTTTGCTCATGATAACTAAGAGGTCACCAACGGACGTACTACATATGTTGCTGATATACCATCGTTGAAGTCTAATCACCTCATGTATCTTTTTATTTTTCACTATGTTTACAGTTGTTGTATCAGTGTAAACTAAATCCCCACAATTTGTCGATGCTAAACTGAGCAGTGAGTGTGCTGAGTTGGTCTGAATTGACGTGATTACTTCTCCTTGTAAGTTATATAACCTTATCATTTTGTCCTGTCCAGTTATCCAAATAAATTCATCACTTAAACATGACACACTTGCAACACGTGATACCTTTGAGTTTCCATATCCATGGTTTATTTCCATGATAATTTGTGGTTCACCAATTAGTTTTCGGTTTGGGGAAATATGCTCAACGTTAGATGAATTCTTTATATCCTTGTGGTCTTCTACTTTAATATAGGAATGCTGAAAGAGAACCAAACTGTTGATAAAGATGTTCCCTGTTGATTTCGTGAGGGAGAAAACTTGGTAAGCAAACTGTGAGTTTAGGAGGCAATCTTCTAAATTCAGCATTCCTGGATTTGTAGGCTGAAACAGTGCATTCATCGTCTGTTTTTAGCAATTTTCCCAAAGCGTCGATGTTCTTTGTAACTTCATACATTCTTTGGGTGATTTCATCTTCATGCTTTTCCAACAGTGCTAATTGTTTTGATTCCTGTTCTGCAATTTCGAGTTCCATTTTTTTAATTATATTGTTTATTTCTCTGTGCCAATATTCTTTTTGTACTTTTAAAGCTTCAGTCAATTTCGGGGAGTGTTTATTTATGTAAGCTTTTTGAACTGGGATGTTTGATGCAACCTTTTGAAATTTCGGATAAATAATATTCTCTAATTCTTGTAGATCGTTTTGAATTTCCTGTTTGATGGCTTCAAAGCATTGGAAATTTCCACCAGTACTGCGTGCAGGATGCACATCAGAGCAGGTATAAGACAGAGGAGTGGGGTTATCATATTGTTTATCCATTCTCCTTAATTTGTCCACTGTGATATTTGAAGTGTTTTCCTTCACAAGCTTAAGATATTAATGTTACGGGTATATCGGTACTGAATGTATAAGATGTACTACATCCTCACTTTGAAGTTCATCATTGGGACAACCTTGGGCATGCTTTCCATTAACGTATACTGCTGAAATTAAATTAAACTTTCTTAGATTCTCATTTCATCAATAAACTAAAAAAACTTAAAAAAGGTGACGTGAGAAATACTTTATCGTCAGCTTTTTTTAAACCTAGATTTCAAAATGGTAAATAGCCAAAAAACGAAAGTGAACTGTTATTTTCTTAAAGAAATGTTTTTAATGTCGTCATGCAATGGTAGGTATTCTATAACAAATGTTAACGCATATTATTAAGTAAAAATAAATATATTATTTAAACGTTATTAAATATTATTTGTCTGAATAAACACAGACCTCTGTATTCCAACATGGCGATTTCCCTTATCTAGTTACCCGTGTGGGTTGACGAAGTGAATTGAAATGCTTAGCTACAAATGCATGCATGCTATGTTTACCCAAAATGCATCCACTCAAACGGTTTAAAAGAAGATTAGTGTGGTAATAAATCAATGTAGCTTGTAAAACAAAGTGTAAATCCATACATGTTTAAGTAAAGAATGCACACATGTACAACCAATACTAAAGCCAACACATATAAGCATCATACGTATTATTTTGAGGTCACAATTAAAATATATCCAATTTTTTTCCTTCTCGGCGAAAAGTACATTTACATGCTTTTTGCATTATTTACATTAAGTAAGTTTTTTCCTCTTAAAATACTTAGTGACAATCATTGAAACTTTTGTTTTTGCTTACCTTGCATGTTGAATGATCACACACATATATATATATATATATATATATATATATATATATATATCAAAACACACACTTGAAAACATAATAATAAATAATACTCTCTATGAAAAAGATTAAAAAAAGTGTATAACCGTTTTAGTTCACATTATTTTTCTGTATTTTGTATCTGAAGTAGTATAACATGCAGCTGACTGAACTGAAAATTTAATCCACGTATTATTACCTTTATGTTGTACTTTTATTTCTAGACTCTTAATATATATATTAAAATAGAATATATACAGATAGAATGGTTTAAATAAATAATTATTTATTTGATTTACCGAACAGTTAATCTAAAAAGTACATTTCCAAATCAATATCCTTTGTTGATAGGACAATCAGATCTGCTTTTGTTAACAGCTTCGGCCGTTCACAGTTGTGTCCATTTGAAGCATCCGGCAAATTTTACGATATATATCAGCTTTTTTTTATCATCTATTTAACTGTCATTTGTTCTTAAGTCGATATTTTGACCTCTTCCCCATAGCAGTACGACCAAATACAAATGCCTCTGACTTCAAATTTTGTAAATCTACCATGTTTCTACCTTTTCCCTAGGACTACTTGACTGATTACTGACTACCGCTAAATCTCTCACCAGTACAAGGGGAATAAAAATTGATTGGCTCTTTATTAGATAAAAGGCTACACAGGTTTCGAAAATGTGATAAAATGTGATTGTGTTTATTAATAGTCTTCTTATCAGTACTATTTTAACAAGTGTGAAACATGCTCTATACAAAAATTACCAGTAAAATTTTATATAAACCAGCCTAATCCCTGTGACTTCTAGTAGCTGTAGCAACCCACTAAGCAATAATGATTAATATAAAAGAAGTATTTTGTAAACGTTAGTTGTAGTTATTATGTGTCATAAATTAAAAACATTTTATCAAATAATACAATGAAACAGCACAGTTTTTCTAATCATTGATCATTAGTCGCAAGCGAGAAAAAAAAATACGGTTTTTCCCTCAAATGATTTATCATAGGATAGATATGAGAAAATCGATTTTTGCTATATCTGCATCAGAATATATTTCCCTTTGTTTATTATGTCTCTTATGATTGAAAAAGGAGACTGAATATCTGGTCCGATTATTCCTATTCATCAAATATATCAAAGATACGATTGCACTAGCCTCTAGTAAATAAATCTTAGCGAAAAAAACTTCATTAATAAATGTCTTGGATACGAATTAGTTTATATAGATTATATCATATCAAAAAGCTTCTATATAAAACTGTGTCGCTGATAGTCCAAATCACTGGAAGAAGCAAAACTATATTTTACATTTAGTAAGTTTTTTCCTCTAAAAATACTTAATAGTGACAATCATTGAAACTTTTGTTTTTCCTTACCTTGCATGTTGAATGATCAGATATATAGAGGATATCTATATTGTGTGATTTTATATTTGCTTTATCCAACGAGTTGAAATGGTGTATATATTCGCGAGGCTTGCCGAGCGAATATAACCATTTCAACGAGTTGGATAAAGCAAATATAAAATCACACAATTATAGATGTTCTATTTATCTCATACAATTTGATTTATATTATGAAGCTTTTGAGACAGTCCCTTGACCCGATTTTATTTTTATTTTCAAAGATTAAAACGATGATGCAACGTTGTGTTATGCGGTTATTCTGACCTTGCGCAATACGATATAGTACGTCATTTCTGAGATAAATCTAACTGTTTTAATGTAAAGTTTCACTGGAATAAACTTTGAAATAACTTTTTAGCTCTAAATAATTTTTCTAAGAGCTTATTCATTTGATTAAATGGAAATACTGATCAGAAGACTTGAAGACATACACAAAGTTGCGAATGCTCGTTAGTTTGAATTGACTCGAACGATGATCAGTTGTTGATGATTCAATACACACACACCAGCCTAATGATTCGAGATTGAAAATAGTGAATAAGGATGCTTACTGGTGGTGGAATCAAAGTCTTGTGAAACATTATTTCGGTAAGTTCTTGTAGGCTTATATATTATAAACACAACCAGTACGCTCTGTTTTCATCGCGTCGTCAGGATGATCTCCTTGATGTAGTGTAGTTAACGTAATTTGCAGTTTTATAAACTACACAAAGCAAATTGAAAGTTTGACGGGGGCTAAACTTATCAAAAATCTTGACAAACCAAGAAAAAAGGTATTTAGGTCTTTTGGTTACAGTTAGGCCTACAGTGTATATTTGCAAAATAGCCCGGGTTCCGACGCCTAATGGCTATGCTACGCAGTTATGTGTTTTCCTTCATATTTGTAATTTAAGTCTTTGACAAAATCCATTTTATATCCATTTTTGTAGTAGATATAGTTATGTTGAAAGTACGTCTAGCAAATCTTGAAATTAGGTCACTGAAGCGTTGAAGCGAGGGTCTGTGTCAAAAGTAGTTCCGACCGGAAGTATTTGATATAGCAACACCTGTGTGATAAAGCAAAGGTTTATCACACGGGTAATATACACCACACGTATGAGATAAATATATATATATATATATATATATATATATATATATATATATATATATATATATATATATATATATATATATATATATATAGATCAAAACACACACTTACAACCATAATATTAAATAATACTCTCTATGAAAAAGATTCAAAAAAGTGTGTAACTGTTTTAGTTCACATTATTTTTCTGTATTTTGTATCCGAAGTAGTATAACATGCAGCTGACTGAACTGAAAATTTAATCCACGTATTATTACCTTTATGTTGTACTTTTATTTCTAGACTCTTAATATATATAAAAATATTTACCGAACAGTTAATCTAAAAAGTACATTTCTAAATCAATATCCTTTGTTGATAGGACAATCAGATCTGCTTTTGTTAACAGCTTCGGCCGTTCACAGTTGTGTCCATTTGAGGCATCCGGCAAATTTTACTAAATATATCAGCTTTTTTTTATCATCTATTTAACTGTCATTTGTTCTTAAGTCGGTGTTCAGTCGGTCTGTCTATATTTTGACCTTTTCCCCATAGCAGTACGACCAAATACAAATGCCTCTACCATGTTTCTACCTTTTCCCTAGGACTATTTGACTGATTACTTACTACCGCTAAATCTCTCACCAGTACAAGGGGAATAACAATTGATTGGCTCTATATTAAATAAATGGCTACACATGTTTCGAAAATGTGATAAAAATGTGATTGTGTTTATTGATAGTCTTCTTATCAGTACTACTTTAACAAGTGTGAAACATGCTCTATACAAAAATTACCAGTAAAATTTTATATAAACCAGCCTAATCCCTGTGACTTATAGTAGCTGTAGCAACCAACTAAGCAATAATGATTAATATAAAAGAAGTATTTTGTAAACGTTAGTTAAGGTCTTCCGTTACAACGGAAGACCTTATAGTGATTGTAATGTTTTTTATTATTATTATTATTATTTTTTTCCCCTTTTTTGTCCACAAGATTTCTCAGAGATGGCTGGATGGATTTTCTTGAAATTTTCAGGACTGATAGAAAACGATAATATCTCTAGGCGTTTTTTTCATTTTTTCAAAATTCACTTCCTGTCGTCCGTTTCCTGTCCCGCGACAAAAAGCTATGGACAATGAGATCTCAGAAACGATAATGAGTTGAACCTCCAAACTTTGAGGGATTATAGACCTATAGCTGTAGATGTGTTTAAACTATTTTGTTTTGTTCGTCGTAACTTCCGGTTGTCACCGGAAGCACTTCAAAAATAACTATTTTTTCGCATAAAATTTATTTTCGATAAAATAAATATATAAGTATAATTTTATGCATAGGTTATCTATGCGATGTTAACTCAACAAAAAATTTCGACTTCCGGTGAGATATCTCAAATATCTCAGGTAGCTTTTTTGAAACACATTTTGTACAAACGAGATCTCAGAAACTATAAGTGATCAAAGCACAAAACTTTCATGGATTATAGACATTTGATTGAAGATGTGTTTAACCGGTTTCGTTTTGTCTTCCGTCACTTCCGGTCCACACAGGAAGAGTTCAAACAAATCGAGCTGTTTATCAGTTTAACTTATTTCCATTGATATTTGTAGTGTGCTGGATGAGAAATGAAGTACAAAGGGCAAGTTTACAAGATATATTAAATACAATTTAGATTGAGCACTTCCGTTTGTCCGTTTCCTGTCCCGCGTTGGAAAAGCTTGTATCAACGAGATCTCAAAAACGGTAAAGACTTGAACATCCAAACTTTGTGGGATGATAGACCCATAGCTGTAGATGTGTTCACACTATTTTGTTTTGTTCGTCGTAACTTCCGGTCGTCACCGGAAGCACTTCAAAAATAACTACTTTTTCGCATAAAATTTTTTTTCCATAAAATAAATATATAAGTATAAATCTATGCATAGGTTGTCTATGCGATGTTAACTCAACAAAAAAATTCGACTTCCGGTGAGATATCTCAAATATCTCAGGTAGCTTTTTTGAAACACATTTTGTACAAACGAGATCTCAGAAACTATAAGCGATCAAAGCACAAAACTTTCATGGATGATAGACATTTGATTGAAGATGTGTTTAACCGGTTTCGTTTTGTCTTCCGTCACTTCCGGTCCACACAGGAAGAGTTCAAACAAATCGAGCTGTTTATCAGTTTAACTGTTTTCCTTTGATATTTGTAGTGAAGTCGATGAACAGTTAAGTAGAAAGGGCAAGTACAAAAAAAATATTAATTACAATTTACATTGAGCACTTCCGTTTGTCCGTTTCCTGTCCCGAGACAAAAACCTTGATTCCTGGAGATCTCAAAAACGGTAACGACTTGAACGATCAAACTTTGTGGGATGATAGACCTATGTATGTACATGTGTTTACACTATTTTGTTTTGTTTGGCGTAGCTTCCGGTCGTCACCGGAAGCACTTCAAAAATTTGTTTTATTCATTTTACATAAAATGAAAATATCAGTATACAATCTTACATATGTCATCTATATAATTTTAAATTGGCAAATAAATTTTACTTCCGGTGAGATATCTCAAATATCTCTATGTAGCTTTTCTTTTTACAAATTTGATGTCCGCAATATTTTCGTCATTGTAAGTGATTGAGACACGAATCTTTCATAGATTGTTTGATAGAATTTTGATTGGGGATGTGTTTAACGGGTTTAATTTTGTCAACTGTCACTTCCGGTTCTTACCGGAAGGGTTCAAACAAATCCTGTTTTTAACAAGTTTAGCTGACTTTTTTGGAATTTCATCTAGCCTGATAAACAGTGATGTACATTAAGCAAATGTACGAGAAATACCAGCTTTTGTTTTTACTAATCACTTTCGTTCGTCCGTTTCGGTCCCGAGACAAAAAATATTGTTTCAAAGAGATCTTAGATTTGGCAGAGTCGTGAACAACCAAACTTTGAGGCAAGATTGACATATGATTGTACAAATGGTTAACAATTTTGTTTAGATCGGCGTTGCTTCTGGTCGTCACAGAAAGTACTTCAAAAATTGATTTCTTTTTCATTCTCGTTGTTTTATATGTAAGTATCGTCTGGATATATCATTCACAATAATTATCATATCCATTTTTTTTTCTATGTGAGAGAAGCAATGTCTTACAGTTAAATTGATACATGTATATCAAAACGGAAGACCTCTTTGTTGCTTTTGCAACAAGTGTCTAGTTGTAGTTATTATGTGTCATGAAGAAATTTTTTTATTAAATAATACAATGAAACAGTACAGTTTTTCTAATCATTAATCATTAGTGCTAACGAGAAAAAAAATATAAAAATACGGTTTTCCCTCAAATGATTTATCATAGTATAGATATGAGAAAATCGATGTTTGCTATAATTGCATCAGAATAT